>NC_141856.1:12622098-12925791 GCF_024713525.1 Acromyrmex echinatior | reverse complement strand
GATTTAATGTACCATAATTAATCCATAAACAGCGCAGAGCGACGATGTCGCAGAGCGGAAAGAGAATTCATCAAAGTTCGTGTGACGAGCCTGCTGGAAAAGGGTTTTGCTGAACCCTCCCTGGCAAGCGCTAGACCGATACCAGAGTTTGTAATCCGTTAACTCGACTGTGTGTGCCACTGTGATTTAGAGGCACCTCGCGTGAACGTGTCGCTCGCGGATGCGGATCTGCTACGACAAACGAATGTTTTCCTGTTTATGTCGGTGAAGTCGCATTCCCGATGAATCGTCTGCGGGACTCCGCTGCTCTTTTTCAGTCACCCGCTTTTTCCAACGCTCTATAGTTGTCTAGTGCGATTCGTTCTACTTTCGTCGACGCTTTGACCGGATTTCCAAGCACGATTAACACCAAAGCTAACTTTCCATTAAATATTTATTATTTTTTAGTAATGTACATTCCAATTATGCCTTGATGCACACGTTACATCTTAAAGCATTATAAAAAATGTAAAAAGTTTTATGTATCGTTCTATTATTACATCTGAGTGTTTGCGTAAAATGATTACACAATTAAAGACAATGGAATATAAAATTCCCAAAAAGCGCAAAGTATGACGTTATTAGGAAATACGAGAAAATATTAATAACATAAAATATATATATAAATTATTATATATGCTAATACTACGATTCCATACAATGGTTCGGTTGAGTTATTGGTATCTGTGATAATAACAAATACAAATAGATAATTCGAAATGTATGATATGTACGTTTGTGCTTCACGTTTTTAATTTAAAACAAATATTTATGCTTTTACCTTCTGTTAATAGAAGTCTCTTCATGTAACTCATTCTATTTGTGTAGACTATTGCGCTTTGCTGATACATTCATGCTTACGAATCAAATTCGACGAAAATTCTGAAGTGATTTGATATAATCAAATATTATATATTCTAATAGAGTATATCTAGTTTACACTTTAAAACTTGGCTAAATGGATCATTCAATTAAAAACAAGTATTGAAAGCCATATTGGAGTCACCATTTTCAAATCGGTGCAAGCGCATCGATCTATATCAGCGAACAACCTACCACGAGTTTATAAAAAGCGTTCGCAAGCGGAAGTCAAAGAGCCTAGAGGATGAACGAAGAGGGGCTCGCGTGGAAACGAAAATTTAATATGAAAGCGTCTCGTCCAAGTGATTTTAATATCGCGCAGGCAGACAAGCGAATTCTCTATATCTCTCTCACACTCTTCCGATAGTCGGCATACACGTGTGCATGTTATGTGTGTGTATAGCTACGTTAGCTCGTCTATCCAGCTTTGTTAATAAAGTCAGTGGCATTAGAGAGTCCCCAACTTGTCCTGTCGCGCACACATCCACGTGCGCGTACACAGAGACGGACACAGACGCGAAAACTGAATCAGCCTGTCGGAGAAATCCAGGAATGTACCCGAAAGATTTGCTCCGCGAGATTGGCACGAGATAAAATAACATGAGGCGAGAGAGTGCAACAATGTTGCTTTACCCTGTTTAATTTAACGTGTAAATCTGCGGAAATAATATTGCAGCCGTGAAGCACGCGGCGCACCGTTCATCTCATTGTTATCGGAAGGTATTACGGTGTAATGCATGAAATTCGTTTTGTAGATGGAATTCGGAAATTCGGTAGAACGGAAAATGTTTTCACGTCATTATAAATCGCTTATGCAATTATAATCATTTGCCACAAAAACAGGAAGTTCCTCTGGCAAAGTAGTACGGAAATGATCATTTTCCAAAAAGTCTTTCAAAATTATTTAGCTCATTTTTAATATATTTTTTAATTTATTTCATTATATTCAAAGAATTACACTTAAACTTACGCAAGAAATGCATAAATAAATACATAAATGGTGAGGCACCAGCAACACTGTTATTATTAAGCTTACTAAAGGACCATTCAAATTGTAGAATGACTGACAAAATAATATATAATAGAATTTACATTTTAAGCATTAAAACACATAGAATGAGACGATGTAGTACTCGTAATTCAGAATATGAAGAAAATATTTGATGCAATTAACAATGGTTTGAAACAGAATTGCCACATCGCGAAGGAAAGATAAGGAAGAGGAGAATCAGATGAAAAAAAGTAACGTATTAAAATACTTGATGGCAATATAGGAGAATATAACCCTTTATATAATCCTATATACTAAAAAGAATACAAAATTTTAATAAACATTTGTTTGAGTAGTTCTAAATAAATATTTACTAAATATAAACATATAATATTTATTTGATACAAAAATCATTAATTTGATTTAACTATCATTTCTTTATTGAGATAAATATCTATTTATTGTAAATAAATATTTAGTATTCAAAGAAATATCATTAGAGCTTAATAAATTTTTTCGGTGTATTATTACTCTAATAACACACTTAGCGTTTTATATATAATACAGAATTTAAGAAATCTTCTGTTAATTGTTACTAGAATATTACTGTATTTTATCTTACTTTCTTTCGGTATTTTCTTTCTAAGTGAAGTATATTTTCTCAGTATTATCTTTCCACGTGACAAGATTTTCGACTCTAACGGAGGACACTTTCTGCAAGTCACGCATAGTGTCGTGCGACATCGTCCGCGAGTTAGACGCGTGAAATGTCAGGATCCGTGCAAATTTTCGGATGCAATTCGAAACGCTCCGCGGTGACTTCTAATTAGCGTGGCTCGCTCGTCTGGCAGAATGCGACGGCCGAATTTCGGCCTGAGCACATAGTCGACGGACTAGAGTCGGACGAAGAAGGAAGCTAAACCGCAATCCGCCCAGGAGTGGCGGTGAATCATTCTATGAGCATAAATTAGCGCCCCGTCGCAACGCCGGTTAATTAATTAAGGTAAATTGTCCTAAGCGTAAGTAACTGCCGGCGCTTGGACTACTCCTCACTCGTTTCTCTCCTCTTGGACGACGTACCTCACCATGATCCTCTTTACGGGTAACCGCGTGATGCGTTTCCGGCATGGGGGACTGAAGAGCGGCAGACAGTTTTGTTTTCGGTTGTCTCAACGTGGCTTGACTGCGTTTTGCAAAGCTTGGCAGTCCGACTCAATAGTCGAGTCTATCGGGAACATCAGTCCAAACTTTCTTAAGTTAAGTCATTCGTCTTTTTTGAGATTATACATCTCGTGATTTCGCAAATTTTAGCAAAGCATAGAATCGAGTTCTTTCCATATTTTAATGATAATGTAATTTTACGCTCCAAATATTATACTTGTAATAATGCGTTAATCGACTTCATTATTATTGATACTGCATTAGCTGCTAGAACAAGTAATACAATAAATAATGACATGATGAATAAAGAAAAATTAATATTCTTATTTAAATTAATGTTGCATTCAACTATCTGCAAATTTGCCTCGAGCAAAAAGCAAATCGAGTTGCAGCTCGCTCTATTGATAGACACGCGGTTCGTTTCCGCCAGACAGAGGAGCATAGTTTGTTTTTGGTTCTCCCTTACGGCGATACGTAGTCGGTATTGTCTCGAGAAAAATCGAGCAATACAGTCGAGTTGTCTACCACGCGTTACAGTAAATGTAAAATAGCTTTCTCTTTTTTATGGCTTTTGTTCTATTATCCTAGACTCTAGGATTTGCACAATCAATACACTATATTACTCACAAATTGCCTAAAGCTTTCATTCAAATAATTAAAAAAAAATTTATCGATAAATAAGTATTCTATCAGTATTAAGTAATATAAGTAGTCATACATATATTTATAAAAAAATATGTTAATGATGTACTATTTTATAGAAAAAAATAAGACGTGTACAAATATTTATTTTTATTGAATCACCGTCCATTGAGTAAGAAACAGAAAAGATGGAAACGTTTAGAGCATGAATTGTATGACTTTAATTGGCAAATGTCAATTAAACATTATCTCGGGTCCGTGTTCTCTCCACCGCGTGAGAATCAACACGGGACTCAAATGTTTAGACCGCTAAAACCAGATGTTTAGTTTGCAGGGAACTTCAAATGTGGCACTCGGTTCAAGAAACCAATTAATGCGCCGCTCGTGTTCCCCTGGAGGTAAGTAAACTTTGCCAGAAAGTACTTGACCAAGACCAAGACCATCTCCCTTGTTTCAGCACAATGCCTCACATCTAAGAATTTAAACAATTATAAAATATTCCGTTTAACTTCAATTAAAATGTATTATATTAATTTAGAAAAGAAAAGAGAGACAATTTCTCTCTTAAAAGCAAAACTTGATGCTACCCTAACTCACTTTAGCATAAAACTGTTTGCTTTAGTGTAAAACTGTTATAAACAACATTTTTAAAAATCTTGCATATTATATAATTTTATATAACTTGAGAACTATAGTTACTCAAACTTTAATAAATAAAATAAAATTATAAATCACGCGTATTAAAGAAGATTGAATAGAGTGTCACGTGAAGATATGAATTATCACTGTTTCCTTTAATGCAATTTTATATGATCGCATGCATTTAGAAACAATATGTGCGTTGGCATATGTATAGACATGTTTCTATAGTGATCGTCATAAAGCCAGTGCATCATAAAAAAACGTTGGTGTCACATTCTTCAATATTCTAGATACTAGTGCGTCGTTATCTTGGATACAAAATTAATAATATCGTGTTACTTGGTAAGATTTTTTCATAACAAATTGACATCTCATTTTATATAGTTAAAAATTAAGTAAAAAAAAAATGTTAAGGATTTATCACACAGTTCCTGCAAAGAAAATTAAATTTGGAAATGTGTTTAATACTTTAAATAAATTCTATATATATATATTAGGTGTTGGAATTAATTCGTAGCGTTTTTTAATGAAAGAATGTTATTTATTTCACATGAGCATTAAAAAATACATTAATGAAAGTACTTCCCATCACTTGTAAAACGCTACGAATTAATTCCAACACCTAATATATATATACATATATATATATATATATATATATATGAAAGTTGTGTGAATAAAATTATATTTTTATTTAATAACACATTTTTGTCGTTTATTTATTATATTTGTTATTTTTATTGTTAAAAATTAAAATTTTTAAACTAATAACAAAAATATTTAAATTGCTTTTTATAAGTCCTTTAAATATTAAAAATAATTTATGGAAAGTTTCATTGCAATTCACTAGTTACAAAGATATAGAACAAATAAATATTTTGTTTATTTACTGAGCAACTAGTTCAAGCATCGCAATGTAACTCTAATATTAGGATGTAAGGAAAGTTCTTGTATACTATATTAATGACTTTTCTTTATTAAAATAAAATGAATGAAACAATGTTAGTCAAAATATTTGCTATCTATTTGTTTTCTACCATCTTTGCCCACCTTTTAGGTAGCATACAAATATCACGTTGAAAAAATTCGTCATCTTTTGACGCGATCCAATCATCCACCCATTTTCGAACATTCTCGGTATTGGAAAAACGCTCATCAGACAACGCGTGTTGCGATTTGAATAGGTAGTAATCAGAAGGGACAATGTCCGGTGAATAAGCTAGGTAGAAGAGGATTTTTCATTTCAAGTCCAATAGCGCTTCCTTGGACTCTTTAGCAATATGAAATCTGGTATTGTCATAGAGCAAGATAACTTTACGTCGATTTGCGACTATTTGAGGACTTTTTGATCAGTTCTCGATTCAGTTGTTTTAGTTAGTGAGAGTTACTGAGTTAATTACTGAGTTAATTACTGAGTAACTGATTTTGTATGTTTGTACTTTAATATATAGCAATTTTACGAATAAATCGTCAACTCCCTTGTAGACATATATATATATATATATATATATATATATATATAAATATACATACACACACACACACACACACACACACACACACACACACACACACACACACACACATATACACACACACTCACATATATGTAGCGTTATGAAAAAACTAAAAGAAGAAATAATATAAATAAAATTGATTTAGGAAATTACAAACACTTAAAATGACGTAATATTATCAATAATATATACGTCATTTTAAATGCTTGTAATTTCTTAAATCAGTTTTATTTATATTATTTCTTCTTTTAATTTTTTCATAACATGATTTTAAATTTAAAATTAAAGTGCAGCATAAACTGTCTTTAAAACAGATTATGATTTTATTAGTACTAATAAAGTGCAATAACTAGTTTCTGAGAAATAAGGGAGTGTCACTTTAGAAGACCTATTATGTCAGTATCAGCGACTTTCTTCTATATATATATATTCACACATATATTATATAAAAGGTAAATTATACTTACTCCATGATTATTCCCACTGTTACCCGATACCTCCTCCATCTCATAGATATATTATTTCATTTCTTTTACACAATACTTACTTGTAAAACTGATTAATTATCATCGTGCATACTCATTACCACAGAGATCAGACATTGCTTTGCAAAACTCTACTTCGTACATGATTCTACTTGCAACATCATGAAATAGACAAGATATTAATATCATCTTAATAATACATACTTTTTAATAATATAAACTTCTAATAATGCATACTTTTTAATCATACTTTCTTCTCTTTATATAAGAAAAAGTGTTCTATCAGAACAAAGTATTAGTATAAGTTTATATTCTCCCTATTTTAGAATAAATAAAGAAATAAGCCTGTTACAATAAGCCTGTATTCGTTATCACTGCATTTGATGCACTAAAATTTTCTTTCTCGCTTTCGCCAGATTTCAAATATATACTATTTCATTTTATTACAAATGTTCAATCGCAAAGAACAAATCTAATATAAATTGTCGATCGCGTCGCAACATTTAATTGTTACAAATTGTAAGAATTTATTAATTGCACGGATTTCATTGATACACGTTGCTTATTACTAATATATAATAACGTATAAGAAGTGATCAAATTCTGTTATTTTTGCAATCATTTGCGAGGAGTAATAATTGATGATATACTGAACGATTCTCGATGCTTCCTTTCAGTTAGATTGCCGAAACATGAATGATAACGCAAAGTCATAAACGTAAATAATATTGTAATCGTTGTAACGCGCAAAAACAAACATCGAGGCCACATGCCAGCCAAAAATGTTTACATTATATAGCATATTTTCATTTTTATTTCGAGACTCAATAAGTAAGATGCAATAAGAATCCACTCTGCGTATTGTCGCATTATTTTTTGAAATACGATTAATCATTTCATATAAAAAATTAGTGACTATCAGTTTATATAATTTACTCTTATAATTAATAACGTCTACTCATTAAAGTAGATCATTATTCACTATTACTCATTAAAAGTAGATTAAACATTAGAATACTATAATTTCGTTATTTATAGTTAGTCTAAATCCAGTTTAAAATTCGATTAATTCTGTTTATACGACAAAATGTTTTGGAATAAAAATATTGCTACTTAAATTCTATTTAATTAATAAAAGAATTTGCTTCAATCTGATTAATATATTTTTTTATAAGTGTATGTTACGGTTCAATTATTATATATAAATTATTTAATTTTTTTACAATTTAAATCGAAATTAATTTATTTAAAAATTATTAAATATATTATATAAAAAATAAAACTTTACAAAAAATATGTTTGGCGCGAGACGCTATCGCGTCTCTTGATTTGGAATTCATAGAATTTTTCAACAGAAATGCGATTATGAATGCTGGTTTACGACTATCACATTTTACTTTTAAAAGCAAGTAAACGAAATTTATTTTCCTCCTTTCATTCAAATGAAATGTCAAATCCTTGACGAAGCGAGGAAATACAATGGCAGAGATTTGAGGGAAAATAGAACGAGAGGTATATCTAGAAAGGAACACATGGAGTCGAGACACGAAGTGCCAGCAAGCGTTACTTGCGAATTTAATTCTAGCTTTACAAATCCTGAGCATGCTGTAGACAATTACGAGATAATTGTTAATACGACTTGCAATTTGCACTACGGCCGGTGCCGCGCCTCGTTTAAACTCTCGTGTGCTTAATTAGTTCCTATTTTGTCTGTGAAGCGTTACAAGTTGCATATCTCGATGCATAGAGCTGCACCTTCGCGTTCGAGTACGTCTGAGGACGTCCTTTAATACTACCCTCGCATTTTACAAGGGTCGTTTCTCTCAATTTATATTTTTAGTCACGCCCTTCTGACATCAAAACAACGGAACTTGTACTCTTTTATAATTTGTAACAAATTTTTTTATAATTTGTAACAAATTTTAAAACAATCACAGGAGAAAGTTTCAAGTACAAAAATTAAATTGACTGTTAAATATTTTTATCATAAACGAAAGAGCGAAAGTATTTAATCGCATTACATATTTTACGTATAAAGTTATTTTTATAATAATAATAAATTATACAATAATTATATATAATTTAATTAATAATAATTAATTAAATTCTATAATTCTTCTCTATTTCGTTAGTATAAATAAAACTTAATTTTATAATTGAAAAATCTGTATCAGAATTAACATCATTTTTATATAGATTTGAAACATAAATTAAAAACAAAAAATTATATAGGATGTAAGAGTTAAAGCCTTAAGAAATTATATTATTTCACGATACATTTACCTTTATTGTAATACCATTGTGTGGAATTAGAGGTATTTCTACATATAGCTTGCTTCAGTCTCTGTGATGCCTATTTTTAAATAAGACCAACGCTCGAATTGTCTCGGGAGCTCTAAATGTATGTTTGCGGTAGTTAACCTTTATCTCTCATATATACACGCATATCAATTTTTTTAGCTAAATTGTTTGCAATTATAATGCATTATCCCGTATATATCCCGTATAATTGAATTAAATAATTCAATTTAAAGTATAAAAAATAGTATCATGTAACATTATAAAAACCATAAGTATAATTGCATCAATAATTTCAACGCGGAAGTTACAATATTAATACAAAACTAATTTTAATTAAATAAAATTATCTATCTATATCTTGTAAATAAACTCACTAGACGAAATATTATCAACATTACATTACATATTATTATAAAGTAATCAAATTGTTAAGTAGAATGATGTATGTGATTTTTATAAACGTAAAGTTCTATAGGATGCTTCTTCATATAACACAGTGTTATTGCTTATTTCGTTCCGTCACAGTGACTTTCTCATTATAAAGTTGAAGTACGGTAGACATCGCGAATGACATTAAACTAATCTTTAAAAGATGGAGATGACAGCGCCTTAGGCGGGCGGCAAAGATTTGTGGGGAAAGTTTTGCAAAATTGAGACCACGCGAGGCTTGATGAGCGCCATGATTTATGCTCTTCATTTCTCAGGTGAGACCGCGAGACCTTATATTAAAGAACGACTGCAGAAAAGTTTCACTCCCGCGCTCTGCATCCGCGCGCAGAAATCATATTGTCGTTACGCCTGGCGTTGTTGACGACGGTACGTGATAGCGCGATTTGTGAGTTACCCTCTAACAAGAAGCGATGGATTTTTTGCGAAGTGAAGACATTATTTGCATAACATTTGCTGAATTTTCTATCAAAGATTTAGTTAGTAATTTACATCTTGGAACAAATAAAGTTCACATTATTTATAAATTTATTAGTAACAATTTTTTAGTTACAATTATTTATTATAAATAAATTAAGTAAAAATTACTCTACGAATCATTAAAAGCAAACTAATTTAACTTCACAGTCCGTTCTTTAAATAACACTTGTGTCGCTCTTAAGGTTTCCAAAAACATCGTATCCCTTCTACAAGAGTGATACGTTTTGAATTGTCATTTAGTAAATAAAAAAAAAACCTTTTGTAGAGAACATTTAATTTAGATTTAAGGCAGTTTCGGTGAAGTTTGAAAAAGAAATTGTTTTATTTTTTTAATTTAATTATTTTAATTGATCAAAGTAAATATAATCTATTGATTATAATTTTCACATAATATTATTTGATAAATTATTTCGAACTTGTTACGATTAATTTTGTAAAATATCAAAATTGTCACAATTCAAAAAGGATGATTTTTAAGGTTGTAAAATAAAAATGACATTTGGTCATGTTTCCAAAAATATTCTTTTTACCGATATTGTTTCTTTAATAATACTTCAAAAAAAAATTCAATTTTTTAGTTACTTGCATTACTTTTGAAGTAACGAAACAATATTAATTTTTTTTTTATTTTATACAACGTATATTAGGTCTTTCTCAAATAATCCATATCTGTGATTTCTTGGACGAAGACAGGAACTTCCATTACACATGTCTATATTACGGAGATCGAACAGAAAGCCGTAATAATACGAAAAGAAAAATCATCGATACTCACCAGTGAAAATAGCGTCGGGCAGCAATGCACAGATGCTCAAGTACACCAGCAATACTCCTCGAGCTTGACGCATCTTCTGGCAGCAGTCCAGCTTTTTCCCGCTCGGTAGGCCACCACCGATTCTTCTTAGCCCCCTCATCGTACCGCATAGTTTTCGTTCCGACCACGTAAACCACGCGCGTTACACCCGGATTAGAGCACGAGAAGTTTAATAATGCCTCACGTGCTTCCTTCCTTCCTTCCTTCCACTTTCGGTTCTCGCACACGTGACGCGAGATTTCGTAACGATCTTAACGCGCGTGCTACGGATGCGAACTACATTCATTAATAGAATGCGATTGCATTGGGCGCGGCGAGTTGCATTGTGCGCGAGGCCGACTTGCGGACGACATGCGTTGAAACAGCCTCCCTTTTTCACAATACGGGTTGTTTTATCATAGCATTTTTTATTTCCTATTGTACGGGGAAATTTCATGCGTATACGAATCTAATGAAGTTTTGGCGATTGAAGTTGTACCACCAAAAACTAATCTGCATACGAAAGTTATTTCTTCCTTGTGGCAACATTCTGTATTGTGATATTGAAGACGCGGTTAGAATAAGTAATCAAAGTAATTATACAATAGAATTAATTAGAGTAATTATACAATAGAAATAAATATCATTGATCATATCAAACATTTATTCTGTTCATTGAATTTATTTCGCAATATGTAAGTCACTCTTTATGTATTTTTAAGCAATTATCTTATTAGAATTTTTCATTTTCACGAGTTTATGTCTTCTTACTTTTAAATTGTACAAAAATATAATTAAGTAAATAATTAAGTCTTTTTATTAATCCTATCGAATCCTTGGGAATTTATGGGTAAATTTATCTGAGGATGCACTTTAAAATAAATGTTTTAATTTTCTGCTAACAAAATCTTTTACACTTTCAATACACATAAATATAAATATAATATAAAATTCTGAAATATATTTTTTTTTCTAAGTAGAACAACTTATATACAATTGCACGTACCTATCTTTAGTTTCATTCACAATTAAGATCAACCAGTCTAAAAAATTTTTAATTAGAGATATTTTTATTAACAACGCAAAAGATCAGCATTCTAAATAAATATTGACTTCTGCATTACAACAACTCGACAAATTGAAATTAATAGATAATATATGAAAAGACTTTGCGTACCGCATTCAAAATGTAACGAAATGTAGCGAATTGAGGTAGAACTCGAAACGCAACCGTTATCTCCGGGGTTATCTCTCCGCGGAAGATCGAAATTTGTCGGTGTGGCGCGAAGGAGACACGACGAGATGCGTGGAATGTGGCACAAGTTGCCGTACACTTTTCGCCGCGATAACTAATTAACGAACTTCCGTCTTGCTATAGTACCTGGAACCGCATCATTAATGCTAAATTTAACGCGCTGTCACTCAACCAGCGCGGTAAGACCTGGCAGAATGATAAATGGCATCCGTTTATGCGATTTCAGCATGCCCCTGGCGTTTGATACTAAGATTCGGATACGATGTATTATATGCGCGTTCATGCGAATGCATTACGTTTGTCATAAATTTTGGCAGTTAATTTTCGCGATTATTCGCGTTCCGCGCAATAAAATGGATCAGCACGGAGTTAAATGGCGGTGAAACAATCATCTTAATTTCTGCACCGTGCCATCATTACGAATGGATAGTAGTAATTTATAGCGTTTAGCAAAGTAATTTTGTAATTATTCTGTTTATAATTATGTAGATAACGAAGACAAAGGATCTATGGAATTTCTAAAGAAGCATTAAACTTATTCTTCAAGAAAATTGCGTGCATCTGAATGAAATCAGAAATATTCAAAATCTCCAAATTCCATTCGCGTTTCAAGTCATGACAATATATGCTGTTTTAAAACAACTGAATTAATTAAAGATGAAAATTAATCGAAGAGATGAGAGAAAAAGAGAGCAATTTTTGTTTTACTAAAAAGAGTTTTCACGCGATTTATATTCTTTATGATAGGAGGATAACGAGAACATTTTCAATTTGTAAGAAGAATTGGCTAAGTTTAACTTAGATTAAATGGATGAATCAGTCTGATGCTAGCAGCTTTTATTTTTAATAGAGAAGATAATACATTTTTTATTGCACATTATTTATTAACACGATTTTTGTCGTATATTAATTCAGAGTAATTTTACTTGTTTTTTAATCCCATAATTTCTTCTCTCCTTTCTCTTTCATCCATCTTTTTTATTTCTCTTTCTTTCTCTTTAGTTCATAATGTTTGTAAATAATTAATTTATATATCAGTATAATGAAAATAATAACTATATTAAAAAATCAACTCGTTCAGTTGGAATCGAAACATTCAAATAGAAAATAATGTAATAAACAAACAATATACGCTTAAATATTCGTTTATTCATTGAACAATATCGATTTTGTGAAAAGTAATACACTCAATCCTTTTATAATCGATAATATCAAGCATTAAGTAAAATCAAGCAGTCCCATAACAATCATAATAATTCCAACGTGATAATAAATTCACATAAGCATTAAAATTTTGTTCAGTTTTAATTAAAATGTTTAGCTATTTCGGTATTCAGTAACGACGCCGTTGAATTTTATCCGCATGTAGGTTAATTGGGGGCAGATGGATCGTGGAAGCAACGTGTTTCCACCTCTATCTTTCAAAATAACCTCGTTAATTTCCATCTAAAAGTCTCGATTTTCCGGTAATGAACACATTTCTAGTTAAAGACATTGGTTTTTGGCACATAAAGTTACACAATATGAGATTAAACTGATTATGATGATTTGAATTAAATCATAGTCGAATAATAATGACATTCCGTTATTAATTAATTCGTTGGTGGGCTTTGTACCGGCACGTTGTCATTATTATGGTCATCATCGTCTTTGAGGTGTCTTCATATATCGGAAGTTTCAAGGAATTAATATCTTATCACAGAGGAAGGAAATGCTGCCTTTGTGAGGAAAATTAAATTAAATGTGTTGAAATTGAAATGCCATAATATGGATGGAATTATCGTGTACGATCGTAATTATCCTCACATCTTCAGAACATAAATGGATATTACATAAGAAATTTGCCAAATGAAATTTTTATTTTTAATTTTTATTGAATTTGCTTTCAAAAATGACTTCTAGATAACGTATTCCATATGTATGGAAACAGATTCAAGGATAAAAGTCCTAAAATAAAAGTCATAAAATAAAAGAATATTACTGACAATAAGACATTGCAATGTTGAATATTGAAGTGTTTTTTCAACGTTGAACGTATATTTCGCGATGTTGGTGTAACATTTGCAATGTTGTAATTCAACGTTTCTAAGATGTTGATTCAACATTAATATGTTGTATGGAAATCCCAATATTAATGGAAAATAATGATCAGTTTCGTAAAACATTATTTCAAATTTTAGTCTCAATCTGAACGTGTTATGTTACATTTTGATCATTTTAATGGAAAATTCAGGGAGATGCAATTAAAAGAGAGAGAAATGATTTGAAAAATATCACGTAATTTTACGAGGGACATGTTGAACAATGAAATGCGCATAAAATGACGAACCCAATATGGTATGAGAAATGGATGATAGAACAATATTGTTGTATAGACACGTCAAAATAAACGCATTATATTGATTTTCGATTGTACTGTTCAAATAAAAATTTTGTTATATGTAATATGAATCAATTTATAAAATAATAACAAAAATTATGAAAATAAATTTTGATAAGAAAGTAATTAAAGATCACGAAAAATGTATTGTGGCAATAATCAATTACGAAAAAATTTAATTTATAAAATATCTGATATTGTTAATTGATCTAATTAATTTTATTATAAATAAGAACAACTGTAAAAATAAATTCATAAAAATGTATAAAAAGCTTTTTATATTCTGCGACTATATATGGGTATATTTTATTTCTATCTACAAATATTGTTATATGTAAAATGTTTACATTGTACTAGAATCGTATTTCCAAAACAACGCACAAAAAATGAAATTCATGAACCATTGAGAATTTTACATATCTGTATAACTTGAAATAAAAGTTCACATCGCAAATTAGTAAAATGACTGCACAACAACACAAACCATTGAGTGGTTGTCCGTAAAAATATTTTTAGTTATAAACATGTACGATTGAATCTGCTCTTGTACCAGTTATCTCGCACTAAAATAAAATCCGTAAATATCATTTGCAAAATCTGTGATTCTGTAGAACGATCAAAACATTTTTTATTGAGATATTTTCTACTTTACGATTATTGTTCAAAAAATTATTGTTCCAAAATTCAGATATTCTTCAAATTTCTTGTAACAGAAATGAAATTAAAAAATTAACTTTTCAGTAGATAGTATTTATTTTAATTTCATTACTTTCCGTTAACACCTACAATCCGCTGAAAGCCATCTTGAGTTCTTAGGTAGTATACGTGTATGTTGTGCATGAATAGCGTCGGGTTAGTTTTAAGATGCATCGTGTCGCAAACACAAAGGGTTAGACGTTGACTCTGCGGACAATAACAATGCTGATGCAAGACGGCAGACGCAAATTATCCCTGGGAGGTATTATTAATTAATGCCCTTGTTAAGCTACGGAGCTTGATGGGGAACGAGAGAAGAAGCGAGATGCGAGCTAGAGATAACTGAATGTGTTGCACAGGTGCACTGGGTGAGATATAAAACTGGGAACACGTAAAATGCGTTTGTGTACGACGTACACAAGTGCGCGCACGATAACATGCCATGAATGTACGACATGCAGCGTACGAGCATGCTGGGAATAACGAAATTTTCTGGACGGAACGAATTAAAATTCAAACACTTATATGACATCGTCGAGAGAAGATCCGTGCGAATGAAAAGGAGGGAAAGAAATAAAGTCGAAAAATAATTTTCGTGAAAAAGCAACGTGGGTAAACAAAATGGAATTTTCTCAAGGATTAAGAGAATGAATTTTTAGTTAGAAGAAAATTAAAAAATGTTGGATATGACACGTCGTAATATGATAGTAAACAAAATAATAAATTTTACAAAAATAAATCGAATATATAAAATAATTGTTTGTATCCTTGAGAGAAATAATTTTGAAAAGTAAAAAATTAGTAATATCTTTCACTCTCTCTTCTTTTATTTTATATATTCTAAATTTTATGAAATTGTACATTGAACATTACAACACGAGCCTTTTGTTTGTTAAAATGTAATTTATATTACATTTATTTCATTCCAACTAGATTTTTTTTTTAAATAAATCTTTTATTGAGCTTTAAGTTTAAGACTACATAGCTTTCACGACGACGTTAAAAATAATGTTAAAATTATGAGACTTTGCGACGCATGCGTTATTTATATCGAATTCGTTCCCAAGAACACGAGCAATATTAACAGCGTTTCTTCCCTTTCCTATTCCTCATCACCGGCGTAACGAAGTGTGTAAGGCCTTCCATCCCGCATACGTAATTACCAAAGTTAATTAAGATTTTGGAGTTGAGAAAGAGAAAATAAAAAAGAAGCGCGAGTCGTAATCGTGAAAGAGAGGGAAATAAAGGGCTGTCGACGCATTTAAGAATGCATTAGCCTCAGGAGAACGGAACTTGAAATGACATTAAAATGTCGTGGGCCGCCTGTACTGGTAATGCGGTGACGAAAAAAGACTCGGCGATTCGCAAACGGTTATAGAATAATTTTAGCATCAGCTGAACAAATCTCTTCTTCGAAAGGATAAAACTTTGGACATCCGTTCATTTTGACTTTCGCAGTAGCAGGGAACGACACAATTTTGTGGTTCGAAAGTGGATATTGCCGACGATATTGGTTTACCTATTTCATTTTGTACCATTGAAATGTCCATCGAGCTAGGTTTCGCATTTGCACGCTTTCTTTCATGGGTATTTTGAATTTTTATTGAAATCGTGACATGCTTTTGCAAATTTTACGTCCAGATATATTGACATTTTCGTTCACATGTAAAATTAAAAATCGCGTGGAATAAAATAAATTATAAGATAATGTGTTATATATCCGTTTGCTCCAAAAATCAAAGATAAACAAAATAAACAAGTGCGTGAAAGAGAATTCGAAACATAAAAAACCATTAGCATGTCAGTTTGATACATGTTTGAATTTTAGTTATTTTATTTTTAGTTAGTTTTTAGTTTTAAAACATAAACTATTTAATCTGTTGTATTAATAAAATTATTTATTATTATTTTTTTAAAAACCTGCCTCTCTCTCTCTCTCTCTCTCTCTCTCTCTCTCTCTCTCTCTCTCTCTTTCTTTTTCTCTTGATTAAATGCCCATTAAAGTATGCGTTCTTGATCATCACTCTTCACATTTATAACAATTGTCTGACGATTTTATAAAAATACTATTTTTGGTGTAAACAATGTATCTATCTTCACCATCCTCCGACTCTCATTGAGCTATCGCGCTTTCGGCTATCTACCATCTCCTCTTGAGTTTCTCATGCAATTGGTTTTTCGTGTTCCAAGCACTTCGCTGTCCTCGAAATCCTAATTTCTCGTTTTTCATTTCCTCACCCCGCCGCGCCACCCTCATCCAATGGAGCGAATGGTTCTCCGATGATGCGTTGCCCGCGGAATCTCGCCATTGCGTTCCGCTTGATTTCCAAGTTTGTGAGAGATATATGGAAAACGGGACTGATTGTGGTATCTGTGTAAACAAGTCGGAGCTATGCGTACTGGGACAACTTTTATTTGCTTTTGGTATTCTGGTCCGGCTCCTTCTTTCCTATACGTTATTTAAAATGGGCTGTGTTGTAATCTTGTTATTTCGGATTTAATTACTGTCGTAGAAATATAGCCATTGTCATATCCTATCCTATTATTGTTTTATTTTTATCGGTTAATTATGCTATCGTTAAAATATTTATTTAATAATATATCATCAAACAAATAATTTATTATATACAGATGATTGTAAAATTAAAAAGTTACCTATTTTTTTACACTTATTAAAATTATGCAATTAGAGTTTTATGCAATTATTGTGTAACAGCATTGCTTTATTATTTTATAATTTTAGATTGTTCTATTAAAGTCATTTATCAAATAGATCGTAGATAACTGCACCTCACATATATCCATTCACGATTTTATCGTGAATTAAAGATTTATTATAACAATAATAAAAATTACTTAGTTAGGCATTTTGTGGTTCACCTTAATTTGCACTTGCACATGTTTTCACGCATTATCACCGAGATCTCTTTCCGCGTCATCACGAGATGATCAAGATAGATCAGAGCCGGTACACGTGATACCCGGACCAGCTTGCGAGACGCACTAAATCGTCAAGCTCCGTCTACAGTGTGCTACGCGGTCCCTCTAACAATAAACTTAGGTAAGCCGACAAATACGACGACGACGACGACGACGACGACGACGACGCATAACGTGCACACACGCGTGTCGGCCACACGCGTGACAAACAGTCACACGCACTGTGGGTGCGTGAGCCACACTAACAGCGCGTGGTACGTCCCATGGCGACAAACCACTCGAGACGTTCCGTCGGTATGTGTGTGTGTGTGTGTGTGTGTGTGTGTGTGTGTGTAGTTCACAACGATGATCGTCGTGAATTGTCGTCTGTCGAGGTGAACGTGTATAAGTGCGAGCGAGTGAAATCTGTGAGGATGGAGGACCAATTGCCTTCCTCGTTACTCTGCACGATATTGTAGTGGTGCAAGCACTTGCCCCTCATGAATTTGGAGCTCACACGAAGATACGCCGGGTGTGCGGGGAACTCGATAATCTACGTGTGCGGAGAGCCCGCATTGTAGGCACCACGGCGCCGAAATGTGATATAGCAAATCGTGTTAATATTGTAAAGGGAAATACGGAGGAAGTATAAAGGATTAAGTGATATAAGCGACGTTGCCTAGATTAACACGGATTGTCGAAGCGTATGTTACTCCGACCGTGTTTCCTAAAATGACTATGCTCTCTGAGATATTCAGTAACCGGATATGAAACATGTAAATCGATCTGAGGTTGAAACTTGAAATTTTACGAAATTTTACGAATGGAAAAAAGAAAATTTTCAACCTACGCGTAAATCTTCCTATAGATTTTGTATTGTAATCATTTGTAACGAAACGCTGAATTTACTGTACTTTAGAAAAAGTGTTTTGTTCTATTAACCAAAGTTTTGCTGTAGCAATAAAAACTTAGTCAAAATGTATACCAAATAAAAGTTTTTAATTAAAATATATCAAACAAATCTATAATCATTTCATATACGAACTAATTTGTTCAATCGATATAAAAAAAGTATTTCTATTATTTATAAAGTCAAAGAATGTATTTCGTAATAGCAACTAAATTTTTTATTATATAAAAATATTTGGTTGCTGTTAAAAATTGCCTCAATAGTTTTGCTAAAGGTAATAAATTATGATTCTAATATGTATGTATCAATTTAGAGAACAAATCAGACGTACATCATTTGGACATGCAGATGCTAGTAATCCAAAATGCGATGCGACAGGTATACGCGACCATAATTAGCTATGTAAATTTGGCTGTTTACCATGATAGGAAAACGGTGCATGGATGTATTAAACACGAATAAGAGAAGAATGCTATTTTCAGTCATAGCGATGCTTACAATTAGCAATATTTATGTACAATTATCAGTTCTACAAATCGTGTGCCGATTTAATTTGTCAAATTTGGAACACAATTACAAACTAAAATAATAATGTCACAATGAAATTAATTAATCGTCGATTTAATAATAATTCTACTAGCATTAACAACCTGTAAATATCTATAACGTATTGCAGAAAGTATTACCCTAGTCGAGATTCAAAATTGTATCTTCCGAATTCCTTGCGAATGTTTTATCAATTCAACTATTGAAACATATGATAATATTTATTACTGAACCAACTTCAGCTTCGATTGAAAATAAAAATAAAAATTGAAAATAAAAATTTTTTCTTATTTATATTTAAATACTTCTTAATCGATTTCCACTTAATATTGAAGGTATTAAATTATTCCATATATCACGTTATTTCAAGACAGCATTCATAGATCTATAATGGGATATCGGAGGGAAATTTCCTATTTCGGTTGATTTTTTTAGCGTAAAGGGAAAAAGAAATTTTTTTGTAATTGGGTCTCCCAATTTGGAAGTTCCAAATTGCAATATTAGAAAAAGTCCCTTTTTCTTCTTGCACCAAAAAATTCTCTCGAAATAGAGAATTTCTCTCTGATATCTCATCACAAGTATAGACATCGTAATTATACGTGAAACGTTAATTTATATAATCTTGGCATACATAACTGTATTTAACAGATATAATTTTTAATGATAAATCTATTTAATTAATCTTATATCTTCTCAATTTTGTGTTTTCTTTGGTAGTCTTTACAAAATTAATTAGTCTCTACGAGTCAAATATTTAATTTAATATTTTGACCCAAAGTTATAATATGCTACGTGTAGAAATTATTCGTAACATTCGAATTATAAATTCAACAATTTCGTTATTACCAAGCGCATCGTAGACGTATAATTGAACTAGTTTGTAATCGTTGTTGATGGCGATAATACTGATGATGTAATAGTAGCGCAACGTGAATTCTCAGAGAATGCAGGATCAAAAATATTTTATTAGCGATGATAAACGCGTGACAATCAACGATGAATTTGGCATTGTGTCTCGCTTAATCATATAAATCGGTCATAATGGACGGCTCGTCAATTCGCGGCAAGCAGCGTTAAAGGGTTAAGGGGTGAAATCTGCACACAGTGAACTCCGCTTATCAGGTAACAACGTAGTAACGCCGCGTATCACGCGCGCAGGGAATTCGCAGTCGGTTCATCGATGCGACTCGTGCAAAAGCGCAGCATCCGAGCGTGCATATCTTCCGCGATCGATCCGTCCCCGGCGTTGCACACGGCTAACCACGAATACACACAGAATTTGCGATCCATTGCGTTGAACGTGTGCTCCCTTTGTAATCATATGGCGGCGCGTAGAGGCAAACGGGCACGGGATTTCACGTCTTATGGTCTTAGGATGTGCAGATGTGAAAAGAGACGCACAGGAGGAATTTCTGCACGTAGAAAAATTTTATTAAGCAAGCCACTCGAGCTTTGTGCGAAGCTTTCGTACATGGGAAATTTAAATTTCCATCACGGACTACCCCTCCTAGAGCAAGAAAGATGTCTTTATCTCAGTATCTCGACATTTTGTTAACTTCTTTTCGGGTTTGCTTGACACACTTTTTAATAATATATAACCTCCACTGTTGCTTTTCATTCCACGTCTTATTATGGTAATTAAAGTTACTTAACTTCTTCCTTCTACCTATATGCCCCTTTTTTATAAAACCAATATTCTTACTCGTTGCATTGTTTGTATACTTTTTACTTACACAGTAAAAAATATTTTGTATTTGTGTTAGAAACGATTTACTCAAATCTTTGTTAAAATTTTGTGTTAAATTTTTAATATATTCAAGTGTTAATTTAACATAATGTGTTTTTTTGTGTTATTCAAATATTTTATATTAAATTGATACTCAATATTTCTTATTTTTAAAATAATACAGTTTATAAATAAGTGAATAAGTAACGTAGTTTACAAAATAATAGTTTTTAAAACATAAATTCCAAGATAAATGAGTAAGATAAAGTGTATGTTAATTTTACATATTATAACTGTTAATTTTAATAAAAGAAAGATGATTATTTATAAATTATGTTAGTGTTACACTTTTGCGTTAATTTTTACCTAATATTTGGATTATTTCCTAACGTACTCATCTTGTGTTAAATTATTACAAAAATTTGACCGCTTGGACATGTAAAATGTATTAAATTTAATACAAATTTTTCAACTGTGAGCTATTTCTTTTTGTTTCTTTAAATTAATTCTTATTGTAATGGCAATTACATAATCTAATAGATAACGACGCGGAATATTCCAACGTACCGTCCATCGAGCGACGAAGCGTGACATTGTACTCGCGCAATAAAATTGTAATACGACATACGGGGGACAACGCGACGCATCTATTAACAGCGTTTCGCGACAAACAACATTACTTTCGGTACGCAACATTACCCATTACACGCATCATAACAGCATCCTGACTCCATGCCGGTCTATTCCGCGGCGATCCGTGAAGCCTGTTAATCCACGCGGCGATCCGTACAAAAGCCCCGGTGTGTGCGCGATCCGCGAGATCGTGCCGCCCTTTTCCAACTCACGTGAAAGCTGCGATTGCATGGCAGGTGTGGGGAAATCCGCGATTTGCACGTTGACGCGTTTATACACGGCCACCGATACGTATCACGATACGGCTTCTGGATGCGACGTTATTGCCAGCGTCGTCTCGTCAGACAGTGGAAGGAGGATCGACGTACATGCGGGAACGTGGCAAAAAAAGCGCACCGATGGGTGCCAGAAATATTATGCAGATAAAATATTCATAGTTATCGGAACTCGCGATCGAGACCGGCTTTATTTTCCACGATGAATAGAAATGGTGCCGCCCTCGCCGACCTGTAGGACACAAATTCTTTCTTTCTCCTCCCAGCGATGGGAAAAAAAGAAAAAGTACCGCACGTAATTTGATATGCCGTCGTTTATGCGCGAAAATAATTATTTAAGTACGTATCGCTTTATTATGCAGTAAAAGATTATTAATAACTGATCTGTTGTCAGTTATCCAAGGTTAATCGATAATCATGTGTTGTGCTTATAATTAATTTTTCAGGTATATAAAATTTTTCAGGTACTATAAAAGAAGAATAAAACATTTTACATTTTAAAAATAAACCAATTTACATTTTTTTTAATTAATTACAAACTTCATATTTTTATGATAAAAGATCTAAGTGATAGCATCGCCTAGGAATATCTAATTAATAAGACTTAACAATAAAATTCTTATCTACGTTTTCGATTCTATACAGTGTACTATGCAGTGATTTCGATAAGAAGCAATTTCAAATTCTCCATTTCCCATCGCAGTTTGTAGAAATGTAACGTTATTGTTCGACAAGAATACTACGAATACTTCGCTCACATTACAACTCCTAAACTAGTTAAAGGATAATACTTGTAAGAGTAGTTACAACTATACGATACGAAGAAACGATATCTGATTTTTTTCTTAAGTACGCAAGTATAAAGTTTAACGATCATTTTTGAGTAATTATTATAGATACAACAAAGAATACTTCGTCTTATTTTTCTGTTTACTTAGTTGATATTTAAAAATAATAACTTTTATATTAATCGTGCATTTATCTCATAATAAAATTTTTAGATTATTTCAACAACTGAGAAAAATTAATTAAACAAGTTTCGAGCTGATGCATGTATAACGAATCGCGGTAAAAAACAGTTGACTAAACAATTATTGCAATATCGCGTCAAAATTAAATTAAAACCAATTTGGCAATTTTTTTCACACAAAATGCAAGGGTTCGCAGATGATTTGTGGAACTTAATAACGGCATGCCGGATTTAATTGCCATTTTTGTGCGTGGCCAAGCCCACAGCCGAAATGACTGCTGAGATTTGATTAAATTCCTAATTTGCGTGGGTGAAATTAACTCGGTCGCACAGAAATATAAGTTTGAGGAATTAATTATCAAGGGCTCGGAACTCGTTAAGGAACTATTGAAATTTTCATTAGAGTACAACTTCTATATTTTATGGCAAAATAATCCCTCCAGTGTTTGAAATTAAATGATACTACAAGTTAAATACGCTGAAATGGAAACAAGAGGGACACATGCAATTCCAATGCAGAGAAGAAAAAAAATATAACATTTATAATCTGAAATAACTTACATTAAACATTTTCATTGTTCAATTTTTTATATAGCGACCCTTTTTTATTTTATAAACTGTTCGCTCAATTTTTTTGAAACTTGATCTATGAAATAATTTAATGTTTTAATTGAATCTGAGGTTAAAAATAGAAAATTTAAAAAACAGATTCAATATGATGAAAAAAAATTTGATTATCATAAACTAAATTTTAAAGGAATTTCTAATTGCTTAATAAGATCAGGTTTTTAGTTTCACTTTATTTGAAGCTTATCGTGCTACATAAATAGTTAATACTAAAATTTCCAAACTGATTTTCAAACTCTGATTATGAACCCTGTGACATTAGATCCTCCTTTATGGAGGTTACTATCCTTTTGAAATTTGATATTTTCAAGCTGCATTCAAACTCAGAGACACCTTCTAAAATCGAGTTTCACGATAATCACATTATTTCTTTGAAATTTGAATTTTAGAATTTTGAGAACAGAATCGAATTTAGTAAAATTATTTAGAAAATAAGATTTTTCATAAGTTACTTTGTTAGAAAGCTTCGGTCCTTAAAAGGTTAAAAACATTATCTTATTTGATTATATAAATTATAGTATTACTATAAAAAGGTAATGTTATGCAAAGATTTGTATCAATATGATAATTTTAATGATTGCCAAATATCTTAATTTGTTGCATATTTTCGTGATTTTTGTTCCTATTTTAATGATAAATATCGAAGATATTATATTAAATGAACATTTCATTTTTTTCTCCTATATTAATTTTTATCACAGCCGATTACAACTAAAGAATGATTATAAAAAAATGGAAAATATATATAGAAAATGTTCTTTATATTAGTATATCTCCTTTATTTATAAATACTAAAAAAAAATATATATATATAAATAAAGGAAATATATTAGTATAAAGAAAAATATAGGTATATATTAAATATATTTTCCATTTTTTTCATTATTCTCCAGTTGTAATCCTCTGGGATAAAAATTAATACAGGAAAAAAAATGTCCATTTAAAATATAATATCCTCGACATTTAGTTTATCATTAAGAAAAACCCGAAACGAATTAAAATATTTAGTAATAAAATTTTTTAATACTTTTCCATTTTTTGTAATCATTTTTCAGTTATAATCCTTCGTGATAAAATTTATTTAAAAAAAGCAATGAATACAGTTTATTAATAAAGAAACATTACAGCAATATCGTTGTATATTATATATAATATAACGACATAATGCATACACACACACACACACACACACACACACACACACACACACACACACACACAAAGTGTTTATTTATTATTTATTATATTCATTACTTTTATTAATATTTGTACATACATTATACATTTGTATAATGTACAAATTAAACGGAATCAAATGTATCAATTAAGTAAATATTTATAAAGCCACGTAATATTTATAAAAACTGCACACATATATATGAAGGAATATTTTAAAAGTAATGACGTAAAATCAAACGAGTTTTTTGGGACATCTCCGTTTTGGTCGAAAATGAAATATGATTAAATTGCGCCTACGTTATGCGCCGAGTATGATGTAAGCCGGATGCGCTTTCAAAATAATTGGAAATATAATTGGACAAAGATACCATAGAAGAATAATAACGGCAGGGATTCCACGCATTTCCCCTTTCTACTTTTATAAATCAGCTCTCGTTATTACAAAATCCAAAAATATTCCGGAGATTAAAATTCAATCATCCGAATGTTAATAAAGCAGCCATACAATAAATTTTAACTTTTTATACGATCGATTGCTCTACAAGCATTAATAAATTAAATTCTATTAATCTCGTATATAAGTATACCGCGTACGCTTGGCCTAAAATCAACGTTCCGTAATTAACCCGAATGCTCCCTCGAAATAATTGGGTGTATAATTGACCAGAAGTCTGAACACACATAATGTACATATACTGTTGTGTGATCGATAGAAAGCCATATAATATTTGAAATTGTCAATTAATAGTCTTTGATAATTTATGTACAAAAATGTTATTAAATGGCATATTTAATTGAAAGAAATATAAATAAAAATATAACAAATATAATTCAAATATAATATAATTCAAATAAACTAACAACGAAAAACATGAGATAGAGTCGTAAAAATCAAAACGCAGTTGTAATACGCAAATAAATATTTTAAAACGGAAGGTCTATTTTTTATTCCTGCACTATAATTTTTTTCTTATTTTTAAATATATTGTATATCAAACATATATCTTCATCTCAAGTTTCAAAAATGTATTAGTTTAGCTATTCAAAGCACACCTAAGCATCTTTAAAAACCAATTCCATATTGCATTTATTGTATTGTATTACGTTGATGATGACGATTAAAACTGGAACGTTCATAATCACAGTAATCACAGTATATTATTTACGAAATTTTATCAAATTAAGATACTTCGTATTAAATTATTTGCAAATCACCCCTGAAGAAAATAAAAATCGGAAGTCAAATATAAAAGGAAAGTAACAGAAATGTAAATGAAACTTCTAGGCGGCGAAAATTAAAACAACAAAACGTAAAAGAGGCGTTTTAGTTTCTGTCAACATTTTTTTTTACGTTTCAATTCTCGCCTTTTCGAAATGCTTTTGTTATTCTTTTCTTATATTTGACTTACGTTCCGATTTTTGTTTTTGTCAGCATCTAATTTTGACCTATTCAGTTTTTAATTTTTAATTATTGATATTTCATATGTAATTGCATACATGCACATTTAATAAATTGGAAAAGATTTATTATACTTACTGTTTAATGCTATTTGTGAAATTTTCTGTAATTGTTAGGTATAATGAGACAATGCTCTTTCTTAAACGTTAATTTACGCATTCCATACGTAAGCGAGATAAGACGATGAAAAATAGTAGATTACGAGTGGCAGTGAATAACCACTGTCTTACATCGTCCCAATATACTTGCCTTTGAGATGATATCGCATGATGTTTCTAAGTTAATTGCATAATGGCGAGTGGCAGTTGGATTCTGTAAAAAGCGCCAGCAACATGCAAATCGCCAGAATAATAATGGAAACCAACGGATAAAACACAGACTGTATCTTTCAGTGCCTTCTCTCCGCTTCTATATGTATATATATATATATGTGTATATAATCCTATTCTCTTTATAAGCGCACAAGTACAAGACTCACGGTTGGATCCACATTATCTCGTTATCACGTTATATAATTAGTTTCTCTTTGCGCTGCTACTAGAAACTTGGCCAGACATGGTATAACACTCTAACAATTGACGATCTTCAAAGCCCTAATCATTAAGCGGATCTCTCAAAACTAATTAATATTAATTTGGATTTTAGGAATAACATATTATATGGATAAAGCATTAATAATTAAAATATTCATATTGATGCATGATATATATGTATATGTTATAAACTCCAATATATTAATAATGTATTATAAATATTTTGCGACGCTTGCTAACAAATCGCGGAATATATTCATCCATTAAATTTCTGTCAATTTAGGTGCTATTATGCATGAATATCCCACTGAATAGTTTAATGTCTAACAAAGAGATTGCAAGTAGTATTTGGCTGCCAATTGAGAATGAGAATAATGAAGATATGGTTTATTACAACGGATGAACTGCGTTTTACAAAGATAGAAATTCAACATTTCATGCGTCATTAATTTTAACATAAAATTATATTAATTTCTCAATACGGATTAAAAGTAGCATTTATAAATTTAATTGTATTACATATTATTGTAAAATTTTTTATTATTAATTTATATAATCGCTGCTATATAAATGCAGAAGCTTAGATAGTAGAAGAGATATATAAAACCTCTATATAAATTTCTATCTCACATCAATTCGTATTTCAACAAATCATACTGTATATATAAAGTATCCACAAGGATCAAACGAGATCAAACTTATGACGTATTAATGAGGTCGAGTAGATAAAAGAGTTCATACATTAAAAAAATGCTTTATTAAGAAAGGATATACACTACCGTCAGAAAGTTTAGGACCAATGTGATATAAGCTTAAAACACATAATTTATGCTAAAATTATAAAACAAGTATACATTAAATAGTAATTGTTTTTTTTACTTAATTATTATATCTTCAGGTTCATATAATGCTGTGAAAAATAAAATTGGACTTGTATATATTTTAAACAAAAAAACACAAAATTAAGTTTTTAAAACGTTTGGTCTTTCTGACGGTAGTGTACATTCAAATCAAGAAGATATCTACATTATAATTTTTTTTGTAGAAACTATTAGGTGTTGGAATTAATTCGTAGCGTTTTTTAATGAAAGAATGTTATTTATTTCACATGAGCATTAAAAAATACATTAATGAAAGTACTTCCCATCACTTGTAAAACGCTACGAATTAATTCCAACACCTAATATTAACTTTACTCAAATAGAATTTTGATCAATATCTTACACGAATTTATATTAGTGTGAGTGCTATATAAAATATTCAACTAAAAAAATTAACAAATAACACCGACAACTGTTGATATCAATAATAATAACAGTTTATGATAAATATTTGGAAGAGTCGTTAATTTGATATCAATGAAAATCTCATTCTTTCAAAACGAAGAATTTTCAAACATTCATCATAACTATGATAATATTGATAATATTTATCAATTGTAATAATAATTACAAGAAATGTTTGAAAATTCTTCTTTTTGAAAGAATTTAGATTTTTATTCGTCAAACTGAAGAACTCCAATCTCTTTCGATTATTTCTAACTATACGAGAGATAGTAGTAAATGCATTCGTTATAAACTTTTAAACGTTTATAACTTTTTAATAAAGCATTCTCGGACATAAGTTTATACAAACTTTTTGATCTATTCAGCCTCATTTATACACTGTATAAATTTGATCCCGATTTTTACGGACATTCTGTATATACAGTTATACATATATTACCATTAATCCCCTGGAAACTGTATACCAAAATTATCCCACACGCGATATCCCGGAATCGTATGGCAATTATAGCACCGGGGTGGTCGCGTCAAGCAGAGGCTCTGACTTACAGGGTATGCAGAAATGCGCGAGCTATAAGCCTTTGATTATGACGGGCCTAGCGAGAGTTTGAATCACAAGGAAGCGCGTAAGATGATATTCCTGAATGGAACGACCGGAAGTACCGGGTATCCTGCGTGAAGGAGGGAATGCTCCAACGTGTGCACACCGTGACAGAAACAGAGAGAGAGAGAGAGAGAGAGAGAGAGAAGGAAGAGAAAGGGAACCGCACGTACCGGTTACCGGTTTACCCGCACCAGGATAAGCCACAACCGGTGTACCGCATCCGGTCCGTGTAATGAAATACAGTAATACAATATCCGCGATATACATCCGCGGTGTGTCGTTACATGCGACGAATACCTGGCAACTGCAGATGCAACGCGTGGCCAAAGGTATCGCGTCGCATCTGAATTAATTTGACTTCGCGAAGAACCTGCGGACCGTGCGACGCTGTTGCGGGTTTCTTCGCGAATCGCGTCGGGAGAGAATTAATCATCGCCCCCGCCATGCGACGGAAATTGCTCGGTGGCGGGCCGGCAGCTTTTTCACTCGGGTAAATCGACCCTTCTCTCCCCTCCTGGCTACCGCCATATGTTTTAATAAGTAGCTCGCTTTCTTCATGCGATTCATTAACTTTATCGCGTTTTTTTTTCTCCCGCTCGACTTTACTTATTCTTCTCCGCGTACATTTTTCCACGTCGCTCTTCCGCATCCGGGTGATTTTTTTTGCAAATATGTCGCGCATCACTTTTATAAACTTGAAGACGAATCAAATAGGATGTGTAGGTACGTCTTTTCTTTTTGTTGTATTAATGAACATTTGAATTCATAGAGTGTTTGAGCAATATTCACTTGCACACGCAAACGGCTAGCCATACGGAAGCGCCATAAAGCTAATGATCCCTAAGTGATCCGTACCATGACGACATGATGACTGTTGTGCCAGGGAGGATGGGATTACAAGCAAATGGAACGGGACGGAACATCCCATCATTATCCAATGATCTACGTCTCTTTACTGACTACACAAAACACACCTCTATGAATACGCGTAACAGATTTTATAGAGGCACAAGGCAGCTGTGTCTTTTATACCTTACATATAGAAATGTCTGTTTTTAAATCTCTCTTTCTGTTATTGCACATTGTTTGTTTAAGCAATATTATATTTACAATTAATAGAAAAACACATTATTTATCTTTTTACAGTATTTATAAGATTGTAATTAAGTGATTATATTTAGCACAATATAATGTCAGAAGACAAAATTATAATTATGGCAAAACTATTCTAAGTCAAATGTATTTATAATTGAAATAATATTTATTTAGAATAAAATATATCAAAATTCATTTACTACATTTTTAATTTGTTGAGTGTTGACTGGTTAAATCAGAGTTAAAAATAAAAACAACGTGGGAAAAATGCGATCGACAAAGACGAACGAGGAGAGAACAGTTATAGCAATCTAAAAAAAAAGACCACGTACATCCAAAGCTGCGGAAAAAAGACGCGGCTGCTTTGTGCCTCACAAATCATGTACCGTGCGACGGCGAGAAAAATCTGTTGACACGAAATTTAATGGTTCCACATCGTCAACAGAATTAATAAAAAAAGAATTCTATTATCCATCTAAAATATCTACAGTAATATATAATTTAATATTTAGAAAGTACTTATGACTTTAAATCTAAAATGGTATTTTGACCATACGACATTAAATCTGCGAATGTGATGTTATTGTTAGAATGTACAAAATGTCGCGCATACCTCTTTTAAAAAAATCCTTAAATTCGAAATTTAATTTTTTTCAACAAAAGTTTTCTTTGACAAAAATTTGAAAAGCACTTTTTTCACATTTTTTTCCGTTTTTGTGGATTATGCTTTAATGGAATGCACGCTTGTGAACGCTCGTTAATACTAATTCGATCAATTTTATTGTTATATATCAGTTTCTCTTAATTACTCAGAGATGTGTCACAAATCGGAAATCGGATTAATCCTTTCGCATGCATGCACACGAGCGGCAAGATCAAACGTCAAACGCACAGGATCTCCCAACTACGCGTCGATGCATCTCCATAAAACGAGCACGCGGCTAGCGAGTCCGTCAAAGCTTTGTTAAACTACACCGAACGCCCCGCCGTGTTAACGTATCAGTATGTTTGGCGTCTAAACCACGAGGCACCGCAAGATCGGTACCGGTCATCCATCAAGCTCTATTCCCTTCTGTACAGGATGACCACCTGTATCTCGCTAAACAAGATTTACTCCGCTATAGATCATCCGGTGTGATCGAGTGGCCCGTCCGTGTGCTCGACGAAAGAAACAATTAGTCGTTGGATGATGGGCCGGCGAGCAGTTCAAGGAAGGAAATGGATCACATAGAGTATCACGATGGCCTTACTGGCTTAATATCACTTTTTCAGATTCGATGTCTCTTTATACTCATGTAATAATATATATAATATATGTATGTTATGTTATTTATATTTTATATACAATACATATTATTAATATGATATATATATATATATATATATATATATATGTTATATGTATATGATGTAACATATTAATCTTAGGATGGGCTGAAATCAAAAGTAAGAACTGTGAGATCTGATCGGTCAAATCGGATTTGAAAGAATAATCAATGACGATGACATGGCAGCATTTGTTCTAGATATTCTGAGAAAGAAATACCTGCAGACTAAATACATTTTTAGTTATATTCAGAATATTTATCTAAATTTTAACATATATACATTGATAACATATAGTATATGATAACGTGAATTTGTCAATTTCATAGATATATATTTTTCATAGATATATAGATATATTTTATCTGTACGCTAAAACTGTGCAAAAATGTATTATATTTTTACTAATATAATTAATTTTACATCCTACACTTTTCTTTACCACTTGTATATTCTAAAAATATGTAGATTCATATCTCTATTTGTTTTACACCGAAGTTTATCTAGAATTAACAGGCTTATGAAACATCAACTCTGCTAGCATGTATGATCAATTTATTGCATACCAACGTCATAAATTTCTACCAAAACAGCGTTAAATTTTATCCCTAAATCCTGGCGTAATTTCATCAGTTTCAGGAACGAGATACTGCCGAAAAAAAATTAACGAAATGGCGAAATTAAAACACAAGGCATTAAAACACTGACCATTTGTATAAATTCAATATGAAGTAACTCTTCATTTCCCTTCTCCTCCATAACGAATGCTTTAATATTAAATTCTCCAAGATACCAAAGTCAGGCACAGCGACTTCTTAGGCATCAAATATAAACGTCAAGGCTTAGAGGCAGCAAGAGGTCGATCACTAACCGAGTTGCGGAGTCACCGCGCTCTCATAATTCAAAATTCTAGACGACTCCAGTCATCTGAAGTCATGTACCCGAACGGGAGATCTCACGCTAGACTCCCGCTGATAATTTATGAGGTGCAGCCTCCGTCGAAACTGGCCGTTCAATTTTTGAACGAGCGTATGGTCACGTGTAATATCGGGGAGATTACATCGGATCCGTTCGCGAGAAAGTTACTGACTACGAAAATATATTGATTCCTTAAGCGATACATTTTGTATATACGCAAAAAAAAAGAAAAAAGAAGAAAAAAGACGAATGCTTACTTATTTTTTTTTCTTGTGTAAATTTGGTGAAAATTCATTAAGTTTGTTATACGACACAGTTTTCGACGTGCAATTACAATGCGTGCGAGTAAATATAGACTCGACTGTATGAATGCTTCATTCGGAACACAACGCAGGCGTACATAATATGGATGGGACAAAGGAGGATTTATGAAAATGACGTTTTATTCTCACTCCCACATCTCCGAGGAACCTTTCTAAAACAACGGTTATACTATATAACGTAGTATAGCCGAAGGCAATGCGTTTTTATTATATCCGACCATATTTTCCTTAGTATACTATAGACTAGAGGTAGATAAAACACTATATATATCAGAATATTTCTTCCACGAATAAAGGCATAATTCTTGGGTTTAAATATCTTTTGTAGTTTGATAGTGAAAACTACATAAAATGGTGATACAATATTACTAAACAAAGGTAAGAAAATATGTATAAAATTGCGCTAAAATTTAAAAAATTTGGAAGTTACTAAAAGATAGCAAGTTATATTAGCAACCAAAATAATATAACAGCATTTTAGTGATAAAATTTATAATTATTACTTTTTAAATTAAATTATTTTTTACTTAATATATAAATATACTCACTGTTTACTAATAATTTATTAACAATTGTTATTATGTTACTGAATAATCAATGTATTACTTTATTTATCTCAATTATTTATCAATTATTATATTTAATTTTATAAATAATAATTACAATCAGTCGATTGCAAACTAGCAATAGTTTTTTAACCGACACAAAATATATCATTGTTTGATTGTCAAAGCTGTTTATTTCACATAATCACCGTCTTATTCATTTTTAGTGTTATCTGCATTGCATTCTTAAGCCATACCGCAATTTTTTTAACTCGAAAGCATCTAAATGCAGCGTAAAAAAGGCAAAAAAAGATAGATAAAAATGAAGTTCTCTTCTCTGAAGTTACATCCATAAGAAGTAGTGGCTTTAAAATATCGTTGTACAACACAGCGTGATGCATATCGTGAGATAATACTTCTTTATTATTCATGTCCACACGTTCTCAAGCTGACACAACGTAAGGATAAATAAGTCTTAGTCCATGATTCCACCTAAATTGAAAACAAAATTATACATATATAAAATAATAATGCATAAGTCAATTTTGCAGAAAGTTTTATTAATACAAATTACAAAAATGTTTTAACATAAATATTTAATTTAATTAAATTCCGCATTATATAATATCTTCGTAACAATATGCACAAATATTTCTAAATAATTAATATAAAATATTATCCACTAAAAATTTCCGGCATATTACGCAATACGGAAAATACGTATAGAAATATTATTACGAACTTATAATAATTCTCACAAGCGAAATCAATCATATGTGTAGATAAAATGATATAAGAACGAAAACGAATGTCTGTGCACTGAAAGGAATTAGTCGGGTTAACGCGTTCCACTCAAATCTATGAAATTGAAAGATGATTTATGGATTGACTTAATGTCTTTCTTCGAAAATCGTTACAGATAGTTTCTGGAAGCTATCTGAAGTAAAGCCAAGAGAACAATCCATGGAATGTTCACGAATACATATATATAGCAAAGGTTGTAAATCTGTTATGTTAGACTGCAAGGGGCACACACACACAGATCAATTTTTTTAATAATCCAATTTTTGTCACAATTATTATTTTACGAGAGTATAGGTTAATTTTAAACTCTTTTTTTCAGTCAATTTATACATAACCGGCTTTTTGAAATATTTATTAAATTAATAATTAATTAATTATTTCAAGTCTTATTAATAATAATTTTAATATCAGTAATTTAGATAAAATTAATTCTACAAAGTCGAGCAACGACTTATATTCCCAATCGATATGGATATATCAATAATGACTTACTAATAACTTTCTTACTTCAACATTGGCTTGAAAAACACTCTTATGTATTTATAACTCCATTTTAATAATCTCTGTAATTTTTTAACTCATATTCGACAGATTGTATGATATTTCGACAATTTATATGAAAAATAAAAGAAAGAAGAAAATAAGAAAAGGGGGAGGGGGAAGAGAGGAAGAGAAAGAGAGAGAGAGAGAGAGAGAAGTGTAATGAGATTTGCGTTCGTGAGAATGAACCGCTTTTATTTATAAACCGTGAAGTATTTACGTCGTATTTTATTTTATTACATTAATTATATTTATTGTTAATTAAGTATTAATGTATTTTCACAGAAAACAAAAGAGCAAATAAGTGTCACGTCACCTGTTTATAATGCAGATTTAGAAAGCAAGTTCCCGAATCACTGCCAAAATCACGAATGAAATCGTTGGTAATACCTTTGTCCACCGAAATTGCCGTCATTGTTATAAACATCATCTCGATTCGGTTCTCTGCAACAACTTCCGCTCCCACGAGTGTCACATAAAGGTCGGAAAGAATATACTTGAGCGAACCTCATCAGTAAGAATGCTGGCAATAACGAAGACTTCTTCGTCGAGTAACTGGATCGTCCTCTCCGGATCAATATAATCGATATCTACGTGATCATGAGTCCCGAGAGTCCCCGTTGCTATAAGAATGAAGCAAATATCTTTGAAACTCGAAGCTCAAAAGCTGTATTGTAGAAAAAGTAAATGACATTGTTTTAGTCAGACAAAAAAAAATGAAATTTGTATTTCCTTGTTATCATTATTTTATGATCTGATGTTAAGGAGATTAAATTACATTACTAATTTTTGATAGAATTTCTTGATATATTTCTAATTCAAGAAAATGATTTGAAATCGAAATATAATTTTCGGAATGTATATATATGTCGTAAATTATTAGTATATATATATATATATATATATATATATATATATATATATACATAATAAAAAGATTAACACTCTTTAATCTCGTGTATATAAAACAATATTACGAAGATGGATTTCTAAAAAAATATTATGAATTAAGCTTTATAACAAGTGCCAATTAAATAAATTTATATTCCCTTTTAATCTCTTTTCTAGTCGCGTATCTTCATGCGAGTAATAAACATTTTTCATTGATATAAACGTATAAAATGACGCATAGACATTCTATTGATTGAATATTATACATAAGTACTCGGATTGATGCCACTACTATTTGTAGAGGTAAAGGACCACTCGGACGCTCCATATCCGAAGGATTCCAGCGAATTGGGAGGCTATTGAGTGCGGCCGAGTGGACGAATGTAATGTACAGCCCACACATGCCTTTCACGAGTGCCTATACCAGAAGGGTCGTTCAGGAATACCCAACCCTTTATCGTTATTGCACGTCCGGGGTGGCGTGCGGAGATCGCTTGTAGGTGGCACGTTTGCCGCGTGTTTCCCGGCCGTTCGTCATTTTTAGTGGTCGTCCTTCGGTCGTTGAGGTATTAAATTATATTTCATCGGTGTGATTAACGGTTCTGAAATGTATTATTAAAGGATAGGACCCGGTAGAATCGAACGTGGAATCCTTGTTGGACAAGACGTCCCGCTCTTACTCCTCTACCAATGCTCATTCGAGATATTTCTTTCCTTTCGAATCACATAGCTTTCTGCCTCTCGATAGAATAGTGGATGATAAATTGCTGCGCATGCTGAAAGTGAATGAAAAAAAATTATCTAGACCCGTTATTGAATTATCTTTGAAGGTATATAAACATACATACATATATATATATATATATATATATGGCTACATTAAAATGTCTTGAATATCTTCATTAAAATTGATATTGGTACATTATTAAATTGCCAACGATTCTTTTATGCAATTTTAATAGAATGTAAATCATATGAAAGAGTGGTCTTAAGATAAATTTTTCTAAATGCATTTGAAAATTATGCGTCCTGAAGATATTTTATGACTGTATTTCGACGTGATTTATGGTAACTGTATGTTTTCATGACTGTATGATATCCGACGACAATAATCGATTTTTAAATCTACAATTTTTGTAGAAGAGAGATGTCTATATTTTTTACAAGAATATGATTATTGTGCTAATGTAGAAGAAAAAATTACCTATTTGGTAATACTATATTATTATATATTATATACACATATAATATTACGTGAAATAAGACGTGAATTTTTAATATAAAATTATACTTCACATTTTTAGTAACATTTCGAGCACAGTAGATTAAATTACATTATTTAGATATACTGCAATATATAAAACTGAACCAGTAATTATTAAATAATATATGTATGTTATAATTAAATCCGATATTAGCCGAAAATTTTATCTATATGCCTAAAATTTTACTCATTCTATGGAATAAATATAAAAAAACGTTGGAAAAAGGAATAAAAATTTTGGATATTTTTAATTTAGCTCTTATTAAAGCATTTTAATAAGAATACCTGAGTATATAATTTCAGGAAACAGAGAATAAACGTATTACGTATATAAAATTTAATATTCTGTTGAAATTTTATTATACATCAATTTTATATTGAAAAATTTGCTGTTTGCTTGATAAATTAAATTTATTATTAACATATTTTGAACACAAATTAATTTCTAAAAGAAAGAAAGATATTACCGTTCTGTATTCAAAATCAATTGATGCACGTTTTAAATTAGTACGATACATTAATTTATTAATAAAAGATATATTTCGTATTTCATTTAAAAATAAGTATTATATATATATAAACCAGACAAATTAACATCATGATCATATGCTCCTCATGTAATTAATATGTTAATAAATTAATCATTAGTTAAAAGAAAAGGAGAGATTAAATTTTAAAATATATTGAGGAAAAATATGATATTCCCTATGTATTTTTTCTACATATATATTATTTTTCTCAAAGTAACAATATATTATACATTGAAATTGCATATGAGGAACGAGAGAGTGAGAGAAAGAGGGGGGGGGGGGAGAATAAAGAAACTGCATATATCATTCGCAAATAATTATACATGGAATCAATAAATGATATAAAAACAAAATTTAACAATGAGTAAAAGAATTAATCCAGTATTGAATGCAGTGTAATGTACAAGAATTCCCACAATTAACAGTTGTTGAAAATATATAACTATATTATATAAATAACTGCAAGAAAAATAGAAAAATAAAATATATATACATATAGTTTTTAAAATCGAAAATTTTAATTGAGATTCTCAACTTAAACATTTTCAAGAACATTTTTGATGACGTTTTGTATATAATATATTTTCAAGTTTTTTCTTTGAATCTATCATTTCACACTGGCGCGTCAACTAACGTCAGTGGATGCATCAATGGACAAATAAACATATTAATAGTTCAAGGAAGAACGTGATATTCTCGAACATACCGATGGCATTCAACTTTCTATAATTTCACTTGGAAGCTACGAGCTGCTGCCTGCGGCTGACAACTTATATGGAATTGTGCTTACAGGAAATGTGCGATATACATATGACTTAAACTCCAGCGATTTAGCTTCCATGCTACCGTTCGATCGAATGAAGCGAACATTTGCGTTTCGAGCGAAATTTCACGTACGAGAATAGGCATCCGTCGATCGAACGACAAGATTATTGTTGGCACAAGGTTGGAGAATTTTTCAATAGAACGATTTCCGTCTCGTTATGAGTTCATCGTTTACTTTTATCCAGATAGCATATCTCCGTAAATCAGATATATCGTTAACATCGAAAAATCTGAAAGAACGATCAATCTGCGTTTCTGCAAAGAAATATCGTTATTCGAAACTGAAAGGTATAATGTCTATTATAATAATTTGTTACTGCCCATAATTAATTCAATTTAAGATATTTGAGTCGAATAAGGCCCAGCACTAAATAAGGCCACTTTTAAATTTATTATTTATAAACGAGTTTTAGAATATATGTTTAAAAGTAGTAAGGTAGATGAAAAGGGCTAAAAGAATTAAAATATAAGATATTAAAATGTTTTTCAATAAACATTAACTTTTTCAACAAACAAAACACGATGTTTGGATTTAAAACATTAAAACATTTAAAATTGAAATATCTTTTATTATTAAACGTTTGTTTTGCAAAAATAATTTAAACGTAAACATTTTAAACACTGCACCTTTTATAGTATATTCTGATCATATAGTATTAAAATCAACGTACATCTCTCTGATAGCGTAATATTATAATTGTTTAAAATGCCTGCATACTTATACAATGCACGAAAATGGACAGTAAAGGCTAAATTTAGACGAGGTTGCTTTGAGGATCTCCACGAGATCGCAAGACTTATGCTCGCGACGTTAGAGTACAAAATGGATGAGGCAAGTTTTGTGTGCAATCGTGTGCAGACCAATTATACCTCGGCATATATATCCGGTACGCGCGCACAGTAACGCTAATTACACTGTTTCTCTCTACCATCGTATATCCGACCAGTAATTTATAACTCAGAAACAGGTCGTAAAGGGAATCGTTACTAATGACATCGTAAAACCAATACAGACGTCATATATTTAATATACATTATCCCCACTTGAAATGTCGCCGTGCTCCAATTTGAATCAAACCCCTCCGGGTATCGGACCCCGGGAAGAAATAGTGCCGGATGAGAATCGACAAATAAAAAGATGAATTACGCCGCGCTACGTTATTCTAAATCGGATATCGTTAAAACGTTGATTAACGGACGCTTTGTTTCCGGACGCTCGACTTCAGTTTTGTAGTCTTTTCCGCTCAATAAAGCATTTTGTTCACTAAGAGAATAAATGCGTAAGTAACATAAATTTGTGTAATTAAAAGTATCAGAATCTAAAATAAATTCAATATCTGTAGTTGATATAAAATACATATATTTTACTTTCATGCGCTGTGTTAAGTACTTTTAATACATGGAAAGAACGATTTTGCTGAAATACTTAAAAATTTTTACTAGATATCTGAAAAGCATTTTGTTAGTTCATCTAAATAATTATATAGAAAACTCAAACATGATGAGCAAAGCTGCAAAAAGTTTTTATATTCTAGCAATCAACTTAAGCGTCCTATTATTTTGCCAACAAAGTTACTTTCAAATCTGTTTCTAGCTAAATTTTTTTAAGTACTTCAGCAAAGCTGTTATTTCCATGTATATATGTATATTATAATCACTAACATAAAATATTAATTTTTCTTTTTTTTTTTTCGTTGCATTTCGTTAGGCAAGAAGAAAAATGTACACGTATCACTATTTAGAGAACCATCAATCTCTCTAGAAATAATTATTTTTATTATTTTAGAAATAATTATTTTGTAAGCAAAAAACAAAAAAAGTAACATATGGAGTAAAAAAAATTACAGAAAAATCGAGCGGAAACTCGTCCATCGAATACCATTATCTCTGCCGTATATATTTTCATCGATTTCCAGTTTGCTCCGTTGCTGTTTGAACGAGCGAAAAATCCGATTTTATCGAAACTGAAATATATTGTATATTCAGGAACCTAGAATGTCTATTCGGCCGGGGTGTTCATTCGATAACATTTATTCCCCAATGCACCTATCGGATGTACGTCCCACTCTCATCACTGCCAACGAAAATTAGAAGCAGAAAAAGGTTTCCGATGTTGCGGAAGAAGTTTCACCCCAAAGTCCCGCACAAAACCGCGACGCGGAATTATGAAACGGATAGACGGTCGAGACACACAGGGATCGATTAATGGAGGCCGGACGCTGATGCGGTTTGGCGAAAAGTAACCGAAACTGCTACCAAACCCTCGAAGCGTGGCGCGAGAACGGTTTCCGGCTCAAATGGAATTTCAAGCGTTTAACTGACAGCTGACGAATCTGCGGCATTGATGGCGTTTTAGGTTTTAGCAATCACTGCCACGTATCGGGCGTGACATTTTTACCGAAATAGATATAATAGTATAGCGCGCACGTAAATGGAATACAATTAAATCTTGCCTATCAAAGAATTAGCTAAATTGGAAAATTAATAATAAATAAAACATGATACATTATTAAACTGATTATAATTGGATAATTAATTAATTAATAAAAATACAATCTCTATTAAGTCCACTTTAGACGATCTATAATTCGCAATCAAATTCAAGATAAAATTTTACTCATAATTTTATATTTCACATATCCTAAAATAAATGATATATTATTAATATATTTATTGTGTCAGTGCCAGCATCGCAACATAGTGATAAGATTCTAATTTAACTAGCAAGAAAACAAGCATTGTATACTGCCGGCTTTACTTTAGTTTTAATCTACATTTCCTCCAATCTCATAATCATATCGAGATTGATCAAATTTAATTTTGGAACGCACCTCTGAAATTTGAAAGTGAGTGACGAATTTCATTTACATATAATATATCTCTTCATAGGGATCCGCGTCATTTTCTGCTTACGGAAATCGAGTCCATCTCGCGGCGAATTACGCTGCTTCCTTGACGATGTACGTAATATACATATGCAAAAATTTTTATTCATTTGCAACGTTGTAATAATACAATGTACAATTGTTACAATTGTTAATAACTGTATTATTACAAATGAATAAAAATTTTTGTATGTATACTGATTCGATTAATGTACAAAGGACTTGATATATAAGATTATGTTTTTTAATCATTTCGAAATTTGTTACACATTATTTCGTTATACATGCATTGACAATTTATATATATATATATATATGTATATTTGAAGTATTAAAATATTTGTACAGTTATATGATATAATTGTCACTTACCGTTAACGATTTGTAATTTTACCAAAGATGAACGCTGATGTAGACATGTTACCATCACAAGAGATTGACGCGTAATGTGATCGATACAGATACGTCAAAACATTGTGCGTTGACATACGACTACGACTCACGATTCACGACTCGGTTACGACCATTATTGTGCTGAGGTCCTATAATACATTCTGCCAGACATGTAAATAACAGTTATTAGCCTGTATTACATTACGGATTGAAGATTAAAGATTGCGAATTAAGGATTAGAATTCGACCAATCAAATAGTTTTAATTTTAATCCGTTTTATTCTAATTGGCTGAATTGTTCTAATCCTCAATTCGTACGCAATCTCTCTACTCTGTAAGGCCGGAATCAGACTATACATTGAAGATTGAGATTAAAGATTAAAGATTGAAGTTTCACCAATGGACAAAGAAGTTTTGATTCTTTTTGTTCTGATTAGTCAAACTTCAATCTTTCAATCTTCAATCTCATTCTTCAATGCGTAGTCTGATTCCAGTTTAATATATTAATATAATATAAGGGCTTAATATATAATGTAAGGTATCATTACATGTAAGTGTCGAGCATCGAACATCTGCGCAGAAGATTATTGCAGAAGTTTGAATCTCCAGACTCCTACGCAATAATCTTCTGCATAGTTTCTTCACGCAAAATGATAAATTATGAGAGATTATCTTAAGTCATAGGAAATCAACCATTTACAATCAAATGTAAGAAAAATAATTTTATACTATTGTACTACAACAGTAGTGCAGTAGTGTGGCTCAAAATACTATTGCGCACTAAAATAATGTTCAGTAGTATTTTTTATAAGAGTTATCTCTTTTAAAAATTTGATATTCTGTATTGGCCACTTAATCATTTATTTTAATTATTAATAGTTAACTACTACTTTTAATACACTCAAAATAAGTGATTAATTCACCAATAGATACTAGTATTAAATTTCTATATAAGGATGTACTTTAGTATATCTTTTTCAGATAGATTCATAGATATAGAGGCCCGTATTCTTTTATCTCCAACATTCTATAATATGCGTAATGTAAATTATAACATATTAGCGCGCTAATATCGTTATAAGCGCGTTCTAAATACGGGTCAGATTTTCTAAAAATTTGTGGTGGGCAGTTCAGGAGAGTCTGTTATTTTTCACTGAGAATATTAATGCAATACTGGTACATTTGAATGCAAATCAATTAACATAATGTCAGTATTAATAAATAATTTTTTTCTTTTAATTATAGATTCTTCATTGTTATGATAACCTTATAAAAGGATTGAATTATATATTAACATTTAACATTGAAAATACGCAAACCGATTTGCACTCCGAATTGCAGTGTTATACTAGTTTTCCCAATAGAAAATGTTACAAAGAAAAGAAGATGATTACAGCTGTTCGATAGAAAGGAAGAGAGAGAGAGAGAGAGAGAGAGAGAGAGAGAGAGAGAAGAGTAGCTAGCTGATCCTAACTTTACCTGAAATCGTTTGGCGGGAAGATGATCACATGCGCTACTTGTGTTGTGTTTTGAGATACATCTTCGGATTAATATTAGTGATACTTTACTGTGAACTGTCAACATGCTTGAAGACTATCTTTTGAAACATCATACGAAAGATTTGGAGGACATTTTAAATGCTACAGAGGACCATTTATTCTATTCAATATACGTGAAGTAAGTCATTTTACAAGCACTTGTTAGGTTAGCAGAGATATATCTTATTATTGTTGTGTAATTTCTTATCAAAGGATAAATAATTTTATAGTAACATTCTTATTGTATTTTAACTTTTTAGTTTTGTGTCATTATTTGAAGCTGATGCAGAGAATGCACAGAAAATCTTACGCAATCCTAGACATTATTTACCACTGTGTGATGAGGCAGCAGTAAAAGCTCAGGAACAATTATTTAAACCTGATAATGAACAAATAGTAAAGACCAGAGTACGAGTCTTTATTTTATTATTTAATTACTACATGTATATTACGCATTATAATTACGCATATTACATATATATTACGCATATTGAAATAATCATTTTTATTTTGACATATATATATAAATATTCATATGCAGGTTCATATTCGAATTACTGCAGTACCAATAAAAATGGATGTAGGTCAAATCGGTGAGCTAGTTTCGACATCTGGAATTGTAGTACGCATGTCTCAGCCCACAATTATGAAAATGAAAAAACGTTTCATCTGTAGAAAATGCAAACATATTAATCTAGTCAAAGTAAGTAAATTGTATGTATAGCAAAAAAATACAATATGAAATAATAGCAAATTATAATTTAAAGTTAATATACATATAACAATCTTAATTTTAACTTTTTTTCTTATAGTTAGAATGGGAAAAACAAATGTTTAGGAATATCAAACAATGTCAATCATGTCGTTCTCAAAATTTGACTGCTTCAACGTCTTTAGAACAAGAGGATTGTTCCGATTACCAAGAAATGAAGATTCGGGTATGAACATAAAAGAATTTTCTGATTACAATATGTATTATTCTTTACTTGAACAATATTATATAAACAGGACCAATGTAAAACAGATGCAAGGAATTACTATTCAGTGGGTCTGGAAGTAGTATTATTAGATGATCTTGTTGATAAATGTAGACCTGGAGATAATGTAGATGTCAGGTTCATAAATTATGTATTTTTATATTTTATTAATATATCTATAATTGTTATAACGTAAAAAAAATACCAATATTATAATTATTAAAATAAAATTTGATTTAGCAATTAACTTCAATTACAAATATAAAAATATTTGTAGTGGAGTAGTTATACGAAAATGGGGTAAATTAAAGATTGGTCAACGCGCAGAAGCTACGACATTTCTGATGGCAAATAGCATTTTTATACGCAGGAAAATCTCAGAAGCATCATTCTCTACAACAGAAATAAAAGATACATTTACAGCATATTGGGAACATTATAGAGATAATGCATTATCTGGCAGAGACAATATTCTCGCCTCTATTTGTCCACAAGTATATTCAATATTCTTAAACATTATACAGAATAATATACATTTAATATTTTACATCAACATCAAAAACATTTTAATAAATAACACATTTCTTCTTTAATTATATTACAGTTATATGGGATGTATATCGCGAAATTAGCGTTAGCTGTTGTTATGTGTGGTGGTGTGGCAAAAACTAATGAAACGGGAACACGTATAAGAGGTGAGCCTCATCTTCTTCTAGTTGGAGATCCTGGCACCGGCAAATCGCAATTACTTCGTGTTGCTTCTCGATTAACTACACGATCTGTCTTTACAACCGGCGTTGGAAGTACTGCTGCTGGACTTACAGCAGCTGCTGTCAGAGTTAGTACCTACATATTAAATGCTTTGTTTTCATTCACCGTTTTTAATTAAGAAATCATTTATTAAATGATTTCTTAAATGAGTGAGAAAGAGAAATTTATTGCGAGAGATTCATTACAGGATTCGGATGGTTGGCATTTAGAGGCAGGGGCTTTAGTGCTCGCAGATGGAGGTGTGTGTTGTGTGGATGAATTCACGACAATGAGTTCGCATGATAGAACCTCTGTACACGAAGCAATGGAACAGCAAACAATCTCCATCGCCAAAGCCGGCATGGTGAGCACATTAAACAGCCGTTGTTCCGTCATTGCAGCTATTAATCCGGACGGTGGATGTTTTACGGGCGATGAATGGAAGACCTGCTTAGGAAATCCTCTTTTGTCACGCTTCGATCTGATTCTTCTTTTGAAAGATACTAGAAATCCCGAATGGGATAAGTTGGCGTCGAGTCACATTTTGAAAGTTGCCTGTGAAGACGAAGAAAATAATTCGTAATAATATTCGCATTTGCTTTTTTGCACAATCAATATCATTCATATTAATAAAACAAAATATTATAGATATTCTGAAACATTTATGGGTCCTTTAAATTTAACGAGCTTGTGGTCAGAAGAGACTCTCTGCGAATATTTCACACATGTACATACGTTAAAACCAGTACTAACCGAAGAGGCACAGAAGATACTCAGTGCAACTTATCTTCATCATAGATCAGATCCACAAAGAAGGCCTGAGAGAACAACAGTGCGACTCTTAGATAGTCTTATCAGGTAAAATAATCATTTAAATTAGTCATCACTAATGAGACATCTCTTTTTCGAACGTTGTTTGTCTTGATTCAATTTCAATTATCGCAATCTACGATAATAACATTATTGGACTTATTGATTTCAGATTAGCTGAGGGCCACGCTAAACTCATGTACCGAACTAAAGTAGAAGTCATTGATGCTGTGACTGCAGCAGAATTGGTTGGAACCACATTAGTAAATAGTTCTGATGCCGGTTGTCCATTTCCAACAGATCCAGTAGCAACATATCGTTTAAAAGGTATATTTATATTAAACAGTTCACGAAATGAATAAGATATTTTAGCATTCTTTTATACGATACTAACATCACAATATTTTCTTACAGCAAATGACTTACTCAAAAAATTTAATTTACGAGAACTGGAATCATACATATAAACTTGCCAATATGTGTGTTATATAATCAGAATTAAAAATCAATTTATTTTTAATTTAATATTTTCATGATAAATATCTATTAAACTTAATAATCATTATAAGATTTATCACATTTGATGATTTCACATAGAAAATATTTGATATTCGTGATTATTTTTGTAAAGATTATTTTTAACAATTTTAGTTATATTTATTTATATTTATTATCATTATAATATGTGAAGAAATACAAATAAAAATCATAATATATTTCAGTTTCAACAAATAACATTTTTTAACGCTTTGGAAAAATTATAAAATTATTTTACAAATGTATACAATTTTCAGTAAAATCAATTCAGTAAAAACTTTTTTATCGTTAACATATGTATTCGTTTTAATAAGAACAATAGTTGTTTGAGAAACGACAGTCGTAATAAAATGATTTAACATATTGCATAAAAACAGGAATGTATAGGGTTTAACAAGGTTACAAGAAAATTATTGAATATTTATAAGTAAATTAGCGTTTATGTTAACATTCAACAAATATGAATCAAATTATGTTCACTTCAAATCTTGTAGTTATTTGAATTTTGAATAAATTTAATTATTTTCATAACTTATAATATGATCACAATGTTATGAGACTGTGCCACTAAAATATGAAAGCTAGTAAATATAAGCAATTATATAATAATTAAATCATGATGATATGATCGATATGATTATCAAGAGCTCACTCACATCATATAACCTAATTTAAAGATCTCATAAATAAACGGAAATACAAATTAATACATCAAACTTACATATAAAAATGTTGTATGTATAGTATAATTTTCTTTCAACAAAAATATTATATTTTTGAAACAAAATACATACTGCTTTCGAAAAATTTCTTTAGAATATCCATTAATATTTCGAAATAATTTGCAGTATTAACTGCAGTATTAATAATATTAATTAGTGTACACATCAGAGAATAAATTTGATCGTGAAGTATAATTCAAGTCTATTGCAGAATTTCAATGTAAGAATAAAATTTGCAATATTTTATGATCGTTTTGTATAATCCATAAGTAGTGGAACTAATGAGATCTATCCACTTACTGAATGATGAAAGCCAGAACATAGTGTTTTTTGTAGGACAAATAAATGATAGAATTATTTAGTAGCGTGGTTGGCTAGCGTTAGCCATTTGCGAGCGAACTGCACTCGCCGCAACATTGCTCGCAGCATTTTGCACATGCTCGTTTCGCAAAAATGTTGTAGCAAATTCTTGCTGTGCCTTCGTAACACTCGCATCGGAGGTACGATAAATACGATGGATCTAAAAATAGTCTCATTTTTATTTCATTGAGATCAATATCATTTAATCTTCACTCTTTCATCTATGTGTATATACTATACCTTAGTAAGCAGTAAGAGATCACCACCTGCCGCAAGAAGAAAACAAATAGCAACAAAGAGCATAATAAGACCGACAAAAACACCTTTGGCCGTTGCATCAAAAGTACTAATTGCTGTAATTATGCCACTGAAAAATAGAAATATTTATATTTGTATCAATGTACAAATGCTTACATAAAATTAAGTACAATACAAATATATTACCATGTTCCAGCACCAGGAATGCCTATAGCTTGGATGCCGGTGACAATTAATTGAAAGAAGAAGACAAAGAAAAAGACCATAAAATTGAAAGAGCTGTCATTTCTGAAATATTAAAACAAGATTTATTTCTAATTTCTATATTTCATCAGATTCTTAATATCCCAAATTAAGTGAATTTACTTAAAAGCTCTATATGCTGGTCTAAACCAGCACATAAAGGAGAATGGGGTGAAGAGTATGAGATACAAGATAGCCAAACCGAAGGCTGAGAAACCCTGGCCACACAGCATCAAGACAAATCCTCCAATTACATTCAATAGCAGAACAAAACCATGAACTACAAACAATATTATTAAATAATATTATCCATACATAAATATTAATAAATATAAAATGGCGAGAAGCACGCTATCGACTATTGTGTCATTCTATCTTTATTGTTTAGTAAAAAGATAAAATGACGCGATAGCGCGATCTCAATCTCGCATATAATTAAACTTACACATCCACAGATAATATAATTGCCTCACTGTTTTTTGGAAATCTGTATGAATTTCCACATCAATATCTTGGTAGAAGCATGGTTGGAAACAACACTTGTCTGGTAATGGCGGCCAATTATTTCGTCTTGCTAAAATATCAAGAAATAAATACGTAAAGCTGTTTTACATATTAAAAATTGTAAAATAAAATGTTATGTCAGTAATATTAAATGTATACAGTAATATAACTACTAACGATAGTACGGGGTATTTCTCATTTCTTCTTCCGCCCTCGCTTTCCATTCCGATTCTGCCCGTTGCTAAAACATTCGAATAATTTCTATTATCTGATCTTTGATCTTCTTTTTCTCTGTATGTTGAAGAAAAAGGAAGAAAGTAAAAATCAAAATATGAAAATAAAAAGAGATGAACGATGCAAAAATCAGCTGAAAAGAACAGATGTTTTTAAGATGCATTTTATACGTACACTTCACAAGTACATGAAATATATTGAAATAAGTATTTTAATATAAATTTACATCTGATGGAGGTGACATGTTTCCAAGTGCTGCATTAACTGTTTGTTGGGGAGTACGAGCATATGCAGGAGGAGGTGCTTCTTGATTAGTAGGTTGAAGCGTAGCAGGTTGCTGTGTTGCACCGACTCCTCCATAGATTGGTGGATTTACTGCTCCTCTTACTTGTGTAGTTCCTTGAGTGCCTTGTTCGGCAAAAGGATTATAATCTTCAAGGCCTCTACTAGCGGGCGTAGAAGTTACTGCTCTTCGTATCGCTGGATCCTATATATTAAAATGTATACATTGACATATCTTCTCAATCTTTTAATAAAATCTCTTATCTTATCTTCTTTCTTTATTCTTATATGTATCATATTACAGGATGTACAAAGAAACATATTTGAATAAATTATTCAAAAGAAGATATACTTTATTTGAATCATACTTCGAAACAGGATTTTAAACTCGAATTATAATTAAACGCAAAAGAGAAATAATATTAGAATAGTACACAATGACACAAAATTACGTACAAAATATAATATTATTAAATATATAAAGCGTACACAAACAAAACATACACCTATGTATTTACAAAATTAGATTTTATAAATTCGACCTCTCTCTCCTTGTTCTCGATAAGAATAAGGAAAAGTTATGCAGGTAAATTATGCCGACATTAGAATGATGACACATACAATAATCTTTAGCGGAGCATTTAAGTTACGGCGCAAAATCGTTCGATGAATCTTATTGACTTTTCGGAAAAGCGAAATATCAACGATACTCAAAACCGATTTACGCCTCGGAGCATTTTGACAGATATGCGAGCAATATTGGAGCACAATTCTGCGTGTTTCGTTTTCATCACTGTCACACACATGAGATAAACGCTATACTCACCGAGAAAGGATCGTTAATCGTAGGCTCCCCGAAGGGATTCTCGTCAAAGCCGGACATCTCTCCTCCTCGTTCTTGCACCGATGTTACGCGGTCGAAACGCTCGCACGATTTTGATAATACTCAATTAATCTTATCTAAATCTGCCTAAACCTGACGAGCCATAATTCCGCCTTTACGTACGGTGACTGACGGTGACGCCGTGGCAGCAGCCATTTATTTCGATCTACGTCCCTCACTATAGTTCCACAGTCCATGCGAACTCAATACTAGAGACCAGACAAGGTTGGGTTTGATACACATTCTGGAAGTTTGGTATGTATGATACGTATGAATGCGTTTCATACGTATCAAACTTATATGATACCTTTAATATAACTCTAATCTCTAATCTTATTGACTAAAAAACAATATTTTTAGGTTTTTGAAGTTTTGAAATATATTGCTGATTGGGAATAACTTCAAAAACTTTCCAATTTTATTAAAAATGTAAGATTTTTGCTCTTATCGCGTAGATTTAATTTGAAAGTACACCCAGCAAACGAAAATGGATTAAAATATATTAGAAATTTTCAATTTATCCGAATCCATATTTTAAACCTATAAAAATAAATTGGCTTTCATATAAAAAATTTTTATACATATAAAAGTTTATACATATAAAAGTTTAAATAAATTAAAGCAGTAATTACATGAAATTCTATTCTATATAATTATTATTTTAAAACTTACAAAAAATATACGCTAGCTGTATAATAAAAGAAACGTATTAATATAAAATATACATAAAAGCGATTAATTTATTAAATTATTAAAAATAAGGAATTTACATATGTAACATTTATTATACAGCTAGTGTATATTTTTTGTAAAAGTTTTAAAATAATAACTATATAGAATAGAATTTCATGTAATTACTACTTCAATTTATTAAAACTTTTATATGTATAAATATTTACGTAGTTCTTTTTATGTTTCTTTTAACTATTAAATGAAGTAGCATTCATGATTTATATTTTTACGGTACAACCTTTTTTTCACTCAGTTGAATTAAAACGAAAAATTTCTTATTCATAATTCTGAATAAAATAGCATTTATGATATATTTTTAAATGAAACAATGGATTTTCTACTCACAATTTTGAATAATATTCATGGCCCATTTTAAGAAAATGGACCATTAAAAGAAAAACTTTTTTTATTCAATTGGATTAAAAAACTGCATTTCCTATTCAGAATTTTGAATTTAATAATATTCGCAATGCGAATACAGAAATTATTTTTAGATTCAATTGGATTGAAAAACTGCATTTCCTATTCAGAATTTTTAATTAAGCAGTATTCACGATGCACATCACACCACACAAAATATTATAATATTATTTTTTAATTGAAAATAGAAATATACTCTATTCCTATAAATAAATAAAAATGCATTCGAGATTGAAAAAGATTTATTTGTTTTATGCAATTCCTATAAATGAATAAAATGCATTCAGGATGAAAAAGATTTATTTTAACATTCATGAATCCTTATTTCTGAAAATCTGAATTCATTTTAATCCATTTCAATCCATTCTCGTTTGCTAGGCATCTAATCTGATTATACCAGATTAATTTTCTAATAAATTTTCATAATTACATAATTACATATCGTATTTCAAATTGTTGATATTGCAGTAAAATGTAAATTTGTTTTGTCAGTCCAAAACATCTAAATAAGATCATCGGATTAAAAAGTGAGGTTATGATATATAATACATAAATGTATGAAAGTAGTATCATACTAAATACCTATGTATGATACGTTCCCAACTCTGGAGACCAGAGACCCTACAGCCTACAGTAGAACTAAAGAGAAATCTGAGAGCGACCGTCCGGGCCTTTTTCGTGTGAAAACGCTCGAAAACGCTTGTACACTGGCGGCACCAACATCATTTTCATAAAATAATGTGAACTACGTATCACATTATTTATCACTGCTGATAAAGTCGCGTGTGTTCAAAATTGATGTAGTACAAGTCCTGCTATCATTCACAAATTGTAAATGTCAAGATAATATGCATATATAATATTTTATGTACATACTTACGTTTACATAATTTTTCCTTTACTGAATATTGATTAACATTGTCATTGATATATGTATATACATATGTACATTATTAAAAAAAATTAAGCGATTATTTAAAATTATCGTTATAAAAGAGCAAATTGAAAATTGCTTATCTTTGTGAAAAATGGTCGCAGAACAGTGTTTAAAAAAGCGTTTTAAAGCGTGAAACCTCATTTTTTAAATACTTAATTCAAATCTCGTGACTCTGCAACGATTTTGCTATAAACGGCAATTTAAAATGAACCTTGAAGAATAGAAAAATAAATTTCAATTTTGATGATGTGAACAAAAGAAACAACTTTTTTTGCAATTTTTTTTAATTGCATTGTAAAATAGAAATAATATTTTCTTTCTAAAATGATTTTTTAATCATTACTATTTTTTGAACAAGTTGTAATGATTTAATAAAGTATAAGTAATGCACTTTCAAGACTTAATTTTCTAAAGATCTGTATATTTGTGCCGACATTCTGTTACAGTAATTTGAGCTGCATGCACTTCTGTAACATTTCATTTTAGTATTAAAAAAAAAATGAACATTTGATATTACAGACTTACTTCTTAAAATTTACTTATATATGCATAATTGTTACAAATGCCCACTATGCATTCGTTTGACAATGATAATGTGATGATTCGTAACAATTTTACAAAAATGAATTCTCGATGATTCGTGATAACTAAAATTTTAACTATTATAAAGTTATCACGAATTACTAAGATATCATTATCGAATGGCGAAAATTTGCAACAATTATGTGCATAACACATATAAATTAATTTAGAGAAGTAAAATTTTGGCATTCGAAAATTCTTGCATTTATTCGTCAAGAATCCAGCATACAGAAATTTGAACAATTGAAATTCTTGCGATTGTCAGATGAAGCCAGTTCTACAATAGAGTCGCAAATCGTAAATCGTAAGAAATTAACTGAGCATAGTCGATTATTTTTTCTCTTTCTGCGAAGATATATATATATATATATATACTGCTCGCTCGCTCGTGATTTTTATGATATACTTGTACAAGAAATGTTCGTACAATATTCTAAACATTTCAACTTTTAACAACATTGACACATTCTACAATGATTCTTTTATTTTTCTGGAATATTCGACTGGAATATCCGAAACATTGGGAATTCAGCCGTCGTTCCCCATCCATTAATATGATGTTTGATTTTTATCTTAATTGATCTGAAAATTATAACGGATGAAATAAATAAATGATTAGTGCCAATATAAGACGTACTAGTCCGGGCTGTTCTTTATTGAATTGATAATTAATGTCTTAATGATTATTCCAGTAAACGAAAATGGATTAAAATGGATTGAAATTTTATCTATCCGAAAACATATTTTAAATAGTGAAAACTTTTTTACAATAAGATTTAATTGGATTTAATCCAAATTCAATTAGATTCAATTGAATACAATTAGATTCACTTGGATAAAATTGGATTGAAAAATTGTATTTCCTATTCAGAATTTTGAATTGAACAACATTCACGATGTGTGTACAGAAAAAACTGAAAGACATAGAAATATTTATTAACAATGTATGTGTATGTGTGTAATAAGAGAGCATTAAATGTTTTTCTAAGTATATTTTATAATAATTTCTTGATAATATAAATATAATTCTAATGATTTTAACTAAAAATTTATGAACCTGAGAGATTAAAAAAAAAGGTATCACATGCAATCTTAATTCTACTTTAATGTCATGCACCGAAAGGTCAATGCACCTTAGTATCGTGTGTTAAATTACACGCTTACAGCACTTCGAATATTCGTACAAACACTGTACATATAAGAATGACAATATGATTTACTACCTTGCCTGACGCACGCGCAACTCTTGCGATTCAATAACAGATAAAGCGATGTTATGGTAGCGGAACTGCCAGTCGCTATGTGCTTATCCTACCGTGTTAACTGCTTTTTTTTTCTTTTTACATTAGACAATACGTTAAATTCGCATCGCGTGTACTTAAATCCGTGATAGTTGGATAAACGAGAGTGATTAATAAAAACAATCGTTATTTTCGTGCTTGGCTATGAGATGGATGAAAAGGACGTGAATATTTTCGCAAATGTATATATATATTATACAATATTGCCTTACACTCATATTTAATTAAAAAAATTTTTTTTCTTAAAACCGTTAATAAAAATTTGTGTGTTTGCAATTACATAATTTTACAAGAGAATATGTTGTAACTTTATGTTAGATGAAACGTATCCGAAAGAATGATATATCGATGCAAAATTGTTACTTATACCAAAATATATATGTAATTAAAATGCTGTAGGCTCTAAAAACTCCTTTTCTTAAAGTTTATAAATTTGTCATAATTTTGGAACTTGTTCTAAATTTTTTATAAAGTTTTATAAAGAATTACTATCGTTTCTATCCAGATTTTTATTCGATTGTAGAATGGATGTAAGCTCGTTGGTACCGGCGGGACTTCAAGGAGGACAAACGGATGCATGCCAGGTTCAAGCGGGATACAATAAACTTTCGGAAAATTTGCGAAGATTCACACCACAGGCTATACAGTGTGCTATTTTTTGCGGCGGATCCAGATGCAAGTATGAAAATCCAAAAACCTGGCCGGCTGTCCACATGGCAATACAGAACATCTTTTCGCATTGGTGAGCACTAAAGCTATTCATTAAAGTTTAATTGAATAACGAAAATAAAAAGTAATTATTGAATAATGAGCGAAAATAACGTTTTGCCAATATTTTTTAATAAATACTACTATTTTTTACTAAATATCATTTTTTAATAAATTATTAATATTAGGTGTTGGAATTAATTCGTAGCGTTTTACAAGAGATGGGAAGTACTTTCATTAATGTATTTTTTAATGCTCATGTGAAATAAATAACATTCTTTCATTAAAAAACGCTACGAATTAATTCCAACACCTAATAAAATAACTGATTAATATTTTGTATATATAAGTTTAGACTTTTAGAAAATATCAATTATCAACTACCGTAAATCTAGTAACTGTTATTATTTGATAAATATGTATTTATTCGCTTCTATACATAGTCTTGAACTATTCTAAATATTACTCGGCAATATTTATAACTCGTTCAATAATTTATGTTGACATAAAGACAGATATGCTGTATATTTGACTGTATTTTTAACCATCTTATTATTGACATTCTGTCAAAGTATCGCTCAACTGCAACAGCACTGAATATTTATTTAAATTTGATTTATTCAAATGTACATATATTTGGTATATTAATATCCCCTTTGTTGCATCGGCATAAATAATTAACATTATAGTCAGAAACTTGTTATTGTTATCGTTACCAGTTTTTGTATCAGTTTTTGTCATCTAAATAGTTTAATCATTTAAATATTTTAGGGTAACTGATGATGTCCTTGCGATGGCACGACCCAATACCGCACAGATAATAAAAAAAGACATAATTGCCCAATTTCAAGGATGGAATATAAAAACCATAATAAATCTACAAACACCAGGCGAACACGCAAGTTGCGGTGGTCCGCTAGAAGAGAGCGGTTTTACATATGATCCCAACATTTTTATGAAAAATGACAGTAAGTATTAAAAATATTTACTAAAAGTTCGCAATGTTTATTTTTTAGTCATCGAGAATAATTTATAAAAAAACGTTGATTCTGTCTTTTATAATATATTTTTGAAATAAAAACAAATTAAATCTAGATAATTTATAACTTAATAATTTTCCTGAATTTTTAAATTACCATTATATTTGTTTTTAATATCTTTTATTGACGGATAAATCCAAGCAATGTTAGTGTGACTTTCAATGAAAGTCATTCCCATTATCAGTACATTGCAAATAATGCATTGTTTATAAAAAGCCATTTACTTAAATCAATATTACGTTATTGCATTTCGCATTTACATGATAATATCTAAACTAAATATAGTTATAATAATAGCGAAACAAAACGATAGTTTTACTTTTAAATTAGCAAGGATAATAGTGAAAATAGAAGGGGAGTTTGTCCTTGTGTTGAAACGCATGTAGAATCGTGTGGAAGCGTTTCTCCCTCGATCCTAACAACCATCAGTTAGATCGAAGAGCTTCACAATATAACATGCAATGCAGCAAAAGTGTATATCTATAGAGAGGAAGAAAATGTTCCAAAATAATTTTGCTGTCACTTATTTCCTATTACCACAGGAAAGTTTTAACATCAAGCTCTCTCAATTACCGATCACGTGAAAATCTGTTGCAGTTTATTATTATAATTTCGCCCTAAAGGATTATGGTAGCGCCACGGTGGGGAAACTTTTGGACATGGTCAAGGTTGTGGCCTTTGCCGTGCAAGAAGGAAGAGTGGCCATTCACTGTCATGCCGGTAAATCGATTTTTCGTGCAGTGCACTTGACCCAATTGCATTCCCTGCAGTTATCATGGCTTTTTTGAATGTATGATCGTATGAGATCGATGCATATGTAGATGCATAAATTTCACTCTAACACTGCTTTTTTTAAATCAAAGGTCTAAGGTCAGTATTCATAGTCAGTTCTTATATTCAAGAGCATCTTAAGTTCTGTCTTTGAGGTGTCACAAACCAATCAGAAGGCCACATTAGCGTTTTAAGTCATTACTTAAGATATTACTTAAGTCATTACTTAAGACAATCTTGAAATAAGAACAGAAATAAGAACGAATACATTCTAAGACTTAAATGTTTCATATCTCTGGTTAGCATATTTCTCTCATTTTTTAATTTAATATTATTTATAAGTATTTGTCTAAAAATTGAATTAATAAAAAAATATATTACTACATATACAGTATGTATTCAATATATTAAACAAAATTATAATATAAAGTTTCCATAAAGTTTTTAATTATCCTGCGTAAAATTTTTTATCTTTTTTTCATTTATTTATAAATCTCTTATTAGATTTCATTGATGTTATTATTTTGCTATTTATTTATTAGTGTTTTACATTAATATTTGATTAAAAGTTTTATTAAATGACTTATAAGCATTTTTACTTTAGTGATCTGTAAATTTTAAATGTATCGATTTAAGAAATATTTGAAAAGAATTTATCATGTATGACATTATATTGCTCTGTATTGCATATAAAATCGACCGACGAAATATGAATGCATACGTATGTATATCGTGAATTTTGCACACGCTAATAGCTTCTATCAAATATTAAAAGTAGGAAATAGTAATCTTAATTAAATAATACATGGTAAAATTTAATTTACAAGTTAACAATATACGTGATATGATTTTTATTAATAGTTTTATATTAATTGTTTTACGTTTTGCATTATTTGTTTAACAAACAAATACTTTCTGTTTTGAAAATTGTATAAATGTCTAAATTATTGAAAAAATTTAAATCTTTTTATTATAAATAAATAATTTGCTACTTAGCAATCAATGTATTTAAATTAATTTATCAAATATGGTGCTCTTTTCATAATGCTCTTTAAATAATAATAATTATTTGACTAAAAATAACTTGATATAGAAAAAAGTCAGTGCTAGTTGTAATAATTTCATATATAATTAATTAGGTTAAAGCATATAATTACTGATAAATTTATTAAAGATAATAAAGATAATAAACTAAGGCTGTTACGTCCATTTAATATAATTTAGCTTCACAGACGCGTCGCAAGGGAGTTTCATTCCATTAGAGCATAAAATGCGGATAAAACGATAAGCGATATATCGAGCTTAGTAATATATTTTTAAGAAATTAAGAATATAAATTGGCATATAATTAAATTTAAAAGTTTTCTTTAAAAATATTTTGTTTTTCATTTTGTATTTTACTTCTTTGAAAAGTAATTTATATATATTTTGTATCTTTTCTCTATTGAGAACATTAATTCGAAAATTTTACTTTAATATTAATGAAATTAAATAATTTAATATTAATGAAATTAAATAATTTAAAATATGAATATATGTTTGTACTCGTATTCTATCACGTTTGTTTACGTTTACGTAAAACACGTTTGTTTACGTGTATACGATAAAAAAAATATTCATTTTGATATATATATGTTCGCAGAAGGCTGCGTCTAAATGTACTAATTGCCAAAGTGCTGTATAATGAAAGTTAAAGATGTCACTAAGGTCAGTCATGACAAATTAATATATAATCTTCTTATGTCATATGATGTATACAAAAAGAAGATTGCTATCTAAATGGAATTATCTGGTTCTAAATACATTAATGACTTTTAATTTGTGAGTTCAATGTTGTTTTCAATATTGTTACTCAATGTTATTTTGTTATTAAGTTATAAAATATTAATTAATTATAAATTTAACTTCATATAAATTGATGTATAATCAGTATAACTAAGTGTAAGTTTAAAAATTTATCTTAAAGATATTTTCATCTTATTATTTCTTTTAGAGATAACATTGTATATATTTTGTATCTTTTCTCTATTAAATATCAATGAAATTTTTACTTAAATATTAATAAGATTAAATTAATTCATAAAATATGAAAGATATAAATTTTATCAATAATAATATAATCAAAATGTGAATTTATGTTAGGACTCCATTATTATTTAAAGTGGCGTTATATGTGATAGACGTCTATTCTGATCGATTGATCAATTTCTTCGTAATGATTGCTTTGAAACTATTGTAAATGTACAATCACTTTCTCGTTAAAAAATGTTAGTATTGACTTACGCAAAAAAATCACGTACGGAATTAAACTACAAAGAACACAAAATTATAATTCTTATCAAAACATTATTTATTCGTAATTATGTTCTCTCAAATTCTTTTGATTGTTAAAAAGCAAAGAGATTATTATGATTATTATGTTACTGATTTTAATTCTAATATTCTCGTAATTTGATGCTAATCGTCACTTTTAGAAATTAAAATTGATCAAATGTAGCAGAAGATAATAATTTAGAAGATAACGTAACGAGCGTGATTAGGAAAGTTAAATTGTAGAATTTATCCGCGCCGCAGTTATCGCGGTCAGTTGAATTGATCAGCGTGCTGCAACTGTAGAAATGTCTTGCATGCATGCTACGTGATTTAATTATAGAATGAAAATGTACAAGATTTTAGCATTGTTAATGCCAATCAGATATCATCTAAGAAATATACATATATGTATACGTACCATGTATACATACAAGTTCTCGCTTCTTGTTGTAAAATACAATTCGACTACAATTGACATTTTTATTTCCAGAATTGCAATATTTATTAATCTATAAAACTTTTTAAATCGATGAAATGCTTTATCGCTAGCACGGTTACCTAACGTGACCTATCCTTTCTATTCTTGGAATCTAAAATGCGAAGAATATTTTCTTATAGTTGATGGGAATGATAAGCTTCCATTTCATATCTCAAATCTTACATGCAATCTAAAATTGCGATCGCTTCTTCTCCCTTTTTTGATAAAACATTTTTACGGTTACTTCTTTTTTTATATAATTTTTATACACAATTACATTATACATAACATGTCTATCACTATTTTCTTATAGTTAAAAGTTAAATCTTTTTTTGCTCTTAAATTATTTTAAATAATTTGCTTGCTTGTGCTTTTATTTGATTAATGAATCTGCAATTAAGCAGATAATAAGCCAGCCGTAGTAGAAATATCGAAAGTATTTTATTTTCAGGTCTTGGCAGAACTGGTGTTCTGATAGCGTGCTATCTTATTTACAGTCTTCGTGTAAGGGCGAACGATGCCATTAGATTTGTCCGCATGAAACGTCCCTCCGCCATACAAACGCGCGGGCAAATAATTTGTATTCAGGAATTCGAGCACTTTGTGCTTCCACAAATGATAGTATTCCCTTTGCACAGTACAACGGGGAATCACAAACCTTATAGCCTTCAATCGTACCTGAAAAAACAATATAACATGCTACATGGATATGAGCAGCGCACCTTCAAGCATATTCCAAAAGTGCGAATCATTCTGTTTTTTTTCACAATTCACTTATGTGTTGTTGGGTTCTTTTATTAAATCTCATGTAATTTTTTTAAAACATTATATAAAATTTTATAATTAAATATTAACTTTATAATTAATATTAATAAATAACACTTAATTAATTTTAATTTAATTTAATTTAATTTAATTATCGATAGAATTAATTAGTGTTCTCAACTATTTTTGTAAGTCTTATTGGTATTATTAATAAATTCAACATTAGAATTAGATTTTTTTAATTCAATTTTTAGGAAGAAATAATACCATTAAAAATATTTAAAAATATTAGTAGAAAGTAAATAAGAGATGTCTTTAATTTATTTTAATCTTTATATATTCTAACGTGTAATCGACTTTCGACCTAGTAGTTTCGATTGATTATTATCACATAAACGAGCGCATATTAATTTTCCATTGTTATTATTAAGATTATCTACGCAAAATATAATTTCCTGATTAATTAACTATGTATTTCTTAGATCGTTTTTATTATTTGCGAGCGGATACTACAGCTCTGCGATTGTCAGGAAGATAATTCGGCTTCCGAGATTGCATATACGATTTCCAACGTGCCTTTTACTCAAAAGTTCATTTGTCACGTCTTGGAGAAATTCCGTGACAAGGGTAATATGCGACACTCCTATTCGTGGGCGGAATCCCTTACGGACTCCTATGAATACTCAAGTGAGAGAAGTATTACATGCAATTTAATAATTAAACAATTTATGAAATTAACCTTCGCCCATTCCTGAGATTATCCAATTAAGTAATTGAATTGTTTGTGGAATGTTTTATTTTCGATTAATATCTGTATATTTATAAATATAGTTTTTGTTTAAATTCTCTAAAAATAAAGTAAATATGTAAAATTGATATTTTTCGAACATTTCTTTATTTATTGATTAATTTATTTATTCTTGATTTATTTAATATCTTGGAAAGCAAGGATTAGTATCAAAATATTTATGACCGCTACTGTTTATATTATATTTATATATTATATATTTTAGCTTCCACAAAAGCGTGCAATAGTAGTCAAGGTTCGTCCCGAGATACCTGTGATGATATAGGAAGATTGAGTGACGTATTTTGTATGTCACCAGATACTCCTTCCTGTGACTCCACATTTCCAGGTACTATTAACAAATTTTAATGTGGCTTTTTCGATGGTATCATCGACATTTATTTCGATGATATCTCGCTAAAGTAATGTGCACATCTTACAATGGGATCTTATATACTGTGACAGGTCTGGACGACAGTTGCGTGGATGATGTCTTAGGTGATGGCATTCACGATCAGGATCTGCTTGATAATGATTGTTACAAAGAGATTCAGTCACACATAGACTTGAGAAGCGTCTCCCGTAATGATTATGAAACAGTGACGGCCGAAGAAGCTATCAAAGCACTCATCAGAGATAGTGTTTCACTTCCAAATTCTATAAAAAAATGTTTGCAGAATTATCAGGTATATTTTATATCTATACCAAAAAAATTTAGACACAACTATTTCCAGCATGTACATTAATTACTGCATATATATATATATATATATATATATATATATATACTGCATATACATACAAATCATTCATTCAGTTACTTCAAATGTAAATTGCTTGAATGCCAATGCTTACAGTTGGCTGTAGAATCATAAATAATGAATAGTAAGTGTGAGCTATATGCTTACAGACAGAATGAATCAATTTGGCGTACAACGCGAATGTATTATGTGTGTGTAATATAACTCTATTTTTAAAACTGCAATCAAATTGCAGTCACAAACTGCAATCACTTGCAATTATTATGATTAATCCTAGTTATGTTAAAGACATAATTTTTGTGTCTTTAAGTCACACATTACCGTACCATTTACAGTTATAGCAATCTAAATCGAATATATGTTGAAGAAATAATAACCAAAATTTTAAAAGAAAAATAGAAATGTTTTTATCTTAGTTTGCAAAATAGCATAAAGCAATTAAATTGTTAAAAAAATATAACATAATAATATTCAATTATAGAAAATTATATAAATATTAACTATAATAACATATAGTAATTTGCCTGATATTTTATTTAATAATCTGTTCATAACGCTATGCGTTGTTACAATAAACAATAATTTTAAATTAATAGTAAGAAAATGAAAAACATATTTTCAGAGTGACTTAAATCATCGATGTACTGCTTGGCAGCGATTAGAATTGGAAACTAATTTAGAGTTACTATCAGCATTATTGTTCGAATGGTTGGAAAATCTGAAGCATCCTCTTCTTGACGTTAACAGCCTTAGTTACATTGTCGTGTGGAGTTCAAAGCCGCAGCGATGCCTTGAAAAGCTATCTGTTTGTACAAGATACTTATTAGAATATCTTTTGCGATTCGTTACTCGCTTAAGACCTGTGACAGCTGAAAGCCAGAGTTTAATTACCAAAAGGCTAATGGCGGCACTGACGCAGCAAACAATTTGGATCAAAAATTATTTTCATCCTCCACGTATGTGAATTTTTTAATTAACAATTATTTTATTAGATAATACTATTGTATATAACACAATAAGTGTCACACTATGCAAAATTATATAATCAGGATAATAATCTTTAAAATAGTCCCCAAAAATAATATTTGCTTAAAGATGTTTAGAGACACGTAGTATATATTACGTAGTAATATATTACGTAGTAATTATATCCTATCCATCAGTTCTATACCTTATTTGCGTCATATCACAATCCCCAGAAATATCGATTTGTCCAACATAGTCCGCTTTTATCCTATTTATATTTCAATATCGATAATCTTTACGACACTGCAAGGAACACAGACTCATAGACGCTAACTTTTGTTGTTCTGTCGCTTTCTATTAAACAGATTAATATTAATATAGAAATAAATAGCTTTTTGACACTGTTAAAACTTGGATTTCAGATAAACATTTCCAGAAATTGCGACGCGGTACCGCTGGTAAGCTCAATGAATTCTTCATTCGTCTGATGAATTTAATAGAAGAAGTTAACACTCAAGCATTAGACAAGCCTCCATGGGCGTCGAAATGGGAATTATTATCTAATCACTTGCGAGATATAGATAATCAGAAAAATAATGGATGATTGTGATAAATTTACAGTTTAGAATTCCGACGAATTTTTTTATATTTGCCAACAATATAGATAAATTTCTATAATTTATTTTTCACCAGAAACAAACAAATAATTTATAAATTATGCGAATCATTCGCAATATTAATAATTATATTAACGATTTTTTTACTATAGCAGCTCTTGAAAAATGTCTAGTCTGTAATAGCAACTGCAGGTAATCGTCTAAGCAAGATTTAACTCACTAATGTCCATTTCCACCAATATAGATTAACTTTAATCTCGGTTCAACTAAAGATTAGAAAAAGACGAAGAGTAAGTTGAACCGAGATTAAAGTTAATCTATATCGGTGGAAATGGGCATAAGAAGTTAAAAAATGAGTTTTATATAATAATATAAAATAGAATATCTTTGTATTGTACATTATATTGAGAGACTCCTGTTTACTACTGTTTCAAATCGTGACGTCAAAAGCAAGAAGAATATACAATGAAAATACCTATATATATATATATATATATATATATATATATATATATATATATATATTAATGAAACGGAAGGAGAGTTTTTGATATATATATATATATATATATATATATATATATATATATATATATCAAAACTCTCCTTCCGTTTCATTAATTAATAAATAACTGTGTATCTAAAAATAAATTATGCATATATATATATATATATATGTAACAAGAAATAATGTTCACAGCTATGACACACTGTAAAATTAATTTAATACAGTAGAAGTATAATTAGAAGTATAATATAGAAATATATATACACATAATTTAATTTCTTCCCGAAACAAAAATTTTTTTATAATATTTTTTGGTATATTTTATAAGTTCTATTCTATATTAATTGTAAATGTTGTTTCACTGAAAAAAGATTTTTATTCAAATATAATTTGCAAATTTTTATTGTATGTTTTTTCGCTTCTAACGTCATAATCTAAGATAATAGTGGTAAGTGAACATACACGTACACACACAGGAGCTATAATATCATTGTTGCTCTGCCTGTGGAAAGTTTGACAATCGCTTACTGCGACATATTGTATGTGATAAAGCACTATTATTCTTTCAAAAATTAGACGAATCGGCTTTTCTAATATCAGCAATAATTGGATTTAGCTTGCTTAAAACTTGGAAATTACTTATGTATTACAATATATATTCAGCTTTTGATGAACTCTTAATGTTAACTACGATTCTATAATTATAAATATATAATAATTTTTACAATCTATAATTATTTTTATGAAATATTCCATTTGATTTGATTTGTAAATATAATATTAACGTATTTTGTAATAAATACGTTATATTAACAATTTAGATTTATGTAAATGATTTTAATAAATAAAACAGAATATTTTAGCAATAATAAATAAATATTATGCAAATCATTACCGAAATTTTGCCAAAAAGAGGAAGCAATGATCCAAGAACAAATAAATAATTTGAAAAACAATTATACAGAAACAGAAGAAACATTATTAATCGTATAATATATATGACAAAATATTAAAATAATTGTAAGTTATAAAATTAATAACAAGTATGGAATAAAGCTTTTAACGGTTAAACTGGTTTTAAATGTTAAAATTATTCGTCAATTTTGATATACTACATATGTAGTCTTTTAAACTGCGCACCGAAATGATTCAGCTTGACCGTTAAAGGTTTTATTTCATATTTGTTGTGTGATCACATTTACGATCTGAAGAAATTCCTTGTCTAATATTATAAAATTAATACTGTCTAGTCTAATTAAAACATAACATCACTATTACATTTTAATAGAAATGAAACCGAAAATTTTTAAGTCTTACGAAAAACTCGCTATATATTGTTTGCAATTAAATTTTTTTTTAAATTTATAATTATAATATATTATAATAATATATTATTAGATATGGATGAAAATACTTCAACTGTGGATTAAATTTTTATTTATCTTTTTCTTGCCAAATTTTTCATTATTCGTTTTTCAACGTAACTGTATAATTGATAATTAGATTATATTACAACAGCTTTTTTACAACATCCGCTTACTGCATTGAATTAATTATAACTAAACTAATTATTACATTAATTGTATAAGTTTAAATATTATGTGCGACATTCATATTCTTCATTTAATGTTACTGCTGCATATAACTATCAGCGTTTCAATTCAATACAATTAATGATATTCCATTCAGTTTAAATATCACTGTGATTACATGTGACACAAATGAAATTCAAAATTAGGCTAACTATACTAATCATGGAACGTGGAAAATTTAGATTATTCTTCTCATTAAACATGATGTATATTTAGGAAAAATATTTTGATGTAGTCAAAGATAGTTACACGAAAATTACAGATCAATATCAGATATTATAATTATGTAAGAATGATAAAGACTGAAAAAAATAGAATCATACCAAAAGATGATAACAAGTAACACATACGAAGTGTTATAGGATCCCATTATTAAATGTATTAACAGGGAATTTGAAAACAGAATTTTTAAAGAGCTTAGAATCTCGTGTTTTATATATGTTGGACTTTTTATTATATATATATATATTTATATAAGTATATTCTTTCAAGATAATTCTATATCAGCTAGGATCTTATTACTAACGCTTATGTCGAACTAGAAAATGCGATTTCGTAAATTCACTATTTACAGTATGATATAAGTGCTTTCTGCAATCTAGACATATATGTATTTTCCTAGATACATTAATTTACGTATATAAATCTCGATACGTCTAACGGGATTATCAAGCATTATACAAACGATGTCAGTCTTATCCAAAGAAAGTACGGTGAAAATTATATAAATTCATCGGTACTTACAATTATACTACTTAATCGGCTATTATTACGCTCCGTCTATTACCATTCCCGATGTAAAGACCGGAGGTTGATAAGAACAGTTGGAGAGAAATCGTGCATGGTTTTCTTTCAGTAACACATTTAATTTCTTAGTAAAATCGATACATTTTTACAAGGCAACTTATCATACAAATACTTAACAAAGTAATCCAGACAATAAACATTGTAGGAGAATGCAATAATTTTCAATTTATGCCGGCGGTATCCTATTCGATCGATTATACGGTCATCCTTCATAGAATTTACTTCTTTGCGTGAGCTCGAATTGCGATAACAATCTCCTTGTTTCTTTCCTTGCAAATTACTTTTAATTATATATATATATAAAAGAAGAAAAATATATAGATAATTATCTTCTACAATTTTGCCAGAGATTATAAATACATTATTTTACGTTAAAAATCATATTTGTTTGTACGTCCTTCTAACACGTTTGATTTGCTTGCGAGGGAATATTTTATTTGATGGGAATTTTTACGATGTGTGTTCACTCGTGAGAATATTGAATGGAACGCGATGAAATTTGTCATGAACATGTCCATCTTGATCACATATATACAATATATCGAAATTGCAATATTCGTATATTAATCAATGTATAACAATAATTTATTCCACAAAATATAATGAATTATCACTTTATTTTATCAACGTGATATACTGAATTTCTCTAGCACCTTCGTAGTGAAAAATGAAGAATGTAACAAAATTTTTTTTTTTTAATTAACAGTAGTTTTCTTCAGAACACGAACATTTTTAACCGACTATCTTAATTCTTTTATTAAATAAACAAACATCAGCATCGATTTGGTACTGTTCATGTTGGATACTTCGATCTGATATGATTGCACAGAACCGTCGTTGCTTTCGTCAAAGGGAAGCAATAAAATACTAGGTAATGCATCGGTGATTGATTATCGAGTTCGTTATCGACAATTATTTTTCGAGCGTTTTGCAAAGTTCTAGACGATACGATTAAAAGCTATAATTTCTGCAACATCGTGTAAGCAAAGTAATGAAATAATCTTTCGCTCGAATGCGCACTAATCGATCGCAATGCCCGCGTACATAAATCCAAATTGCCCTCATTAACAAACATAACAAAAAAGAAAAGGAAAAACATTAAAAATAAAGCATCTGAGGGGACGTGTAACATTGTCATAATACAAAAGATTCAGCAGCAGATACGCGTTTCGCGAGCCCGCCCAAAACGTCACGCGACGCGGCGCTTGATTGATCAATTAACCGATTATCAATTATAAATTATCCGGTCGTCAGGCCCCGCTCCTCCCCGCGACGTGACGAACGTTCACCCGGCAAAACGAGAAAATGTCTTCCGTCGAATTATCCTCTCGAGAACATCGAGAGAGACTTCAAGAGTCGAAATTAAATGCAGACGGGATTACGGGGTTAACGGGTAATTAACGCGTGCACTCTCATACACAATTACATCCATGCGCACACATGCACACGTATATATACGCGCTTACAGGCCGCGATATCGGCAGAATCATCCGTCCGCGAATGACGTATGCGCAAATTCCTAATGCCTCGATGAGTTTAATTATTTACAGGAGAGTCTTTATGTCATACATGTGTATGCGTGTGTATGTGTGTGAGTGTGTGTGTGTGTGCGCGTGTGTGTGTGTGTGTCAAGTTTTCTTAATTCACATTATACATAATACATATAGACTTAGATTATTAATAGTACCATACGCGAAAGCAAGCCCAAACGGCACTGAACCTCGTAAAATTTCATCGGTGAACCAGGTGATTGCCAAACGTTTACGGCATGCTCGCACAAAAATAACAGACATACAAACATACACACTTCGCATTCTCTCTCGCTCTTTACACTTGTCTTTCCTTCTATGCGCGTGTGATTTAATTATTCCTTAATCTTGCAGAGATTTACACTCAGGACAAGTACATGCAAATATCAATTTCGTGTTTTAAATTATTCAGCGACAAATCTGTCAAGCCTCACAACGCAGATATGTATGTCCTTGTTAATTAAAGTTTGGCCGTGTCGATTTGAAATTACTTATAACTTGAAACGCTATGCAATTCTGCAATGTTTTACTTTGTCAATATTCGGCAAATAATAATAGTAATTACAATTGCAAAAAATAAAAAAATATTTCTTTAATGTTTTTTGAAAATAATAAAACAATGCTTGCAATAATCGAATAAAGTTATGGATATATATATTAGGTGTTGGAATTAATTCGTAGCGTTTTACAAGTGATGGGAAGTACTTTCATTAATGTATTTTTTAATGCTCATGTGAAATAAATAACATTCTTTCATTAAAAAACGCTACGAATTAATTCCAACACCTAATATATATATATATATATATACATACATACATACACATATATATATATACATATATATTATAAATATGCAATGTATATATAAAAAATTGTGATAATAGAAATTGCAGACAACTTACAGAAAAGATTTACTCAAACTACACTACATGTGCACTTCTAGTCAATTCGACTGTCGAAAGTTTCAAATTCAAATATAAAATTTATAATATATGTATCATATTAATAATATTATATCTTCTTACTTTATTTGATTGTTTTTACTGAAATACTCTAATTCGTACATTTTCCTGTTATTATAGTTCAATTTCCCGAAATAAGAAAAAGACACGTGCTTAAACTGACGAATAGAGACGAAATATAACATATTTATTCATCAATAAAATTTAACATTTGTTTTTGCTTGTATCTTATAGCAGTTATAACTAGACTGTGAAAGTTTATGAGTTTTTAATGTAAGATCCAAATTATGATCCGAGATGTGTTATTTTTTTCGCAACAATAATAATAATAAAAAAAATATCATCTAGGCGACATAGAGAAACAATACCCGTTAAATTTTCGTTAAAACGATTCTTAAAACTGTGTTTTAACGTTATAACGTTTATTCATAAAATGGTTCATTTTGAAACTTCACAAACTCTCACATTCTACTTATAGTATAAGTGCACTGAAACATCAATTATTGCCATATGCAATAACGTCAATAAAATTAGAATTGTTAACTGAAATTATAACTGAAACTAAGATAATTGTAATAAATAAAAGTGGACAACTATGATAGATATCAAACGAACGAGGAAGATCCTTCCAAACTAATTTTTTTAAAATCCTATAAGATTTGCGACAAGAGACGCTACGAAGTTACTCTCTTCAACTCGAAACAAAATATTTCGTGGCACAAAAAAACTTTGCATCAAAAATTCCTTGCAAATAATAATTTTCCAAATTGCACATATCTGATCGTTACGATCTAATAAATAAAGTATAACTACGCTTTCCGTCTTCAATTACTGCACAGAGAAATGACACGGGCGCCTTGTGGCAATTAAACTAGCTTCTAAGCTCGACAAATATTTCTCGTTAAATATATATGGAGACCAAAAAATATTGATAAAGAAAAAATCAAATTATTCGTGTCGGTAGACTCCGTACAATTTAAAGTGCTCGCCGTACCGATGTGAGCGCGCTTTCTATACTTGTATGTTTCGGGATTTGGAGACCGCGCACTTGAGAAGAAACTACTGGCCTCGATTGGTGTGCATATAATAGGACTAGGATTGGACGGGGACGGGGGAAAGTTTGATGGAGAGGACTGTCGACATCTAATTCCTTACAATTTCGATACGTATACGTATTAATATATGTGTATATGCATAGTACCTTTTTAATTTATTTATAAACTTCATGCTTAGAGAAGTAGGGAGATCATTAACGTGATATCTTGCCATCGTTTTATGCAATATTTGTTTTCGACATTCGATTTAATAGCGTGACATACATTAACTGCCAGTAATTGATTGGAAACGTTGATATACAATAGACTTAGCAACCAAAAACGACTTGTAACGTATAGATATATATGTATAAGTCCCTTAATTATATGTATATATATAATTAAATATAGTGGTCTTACTATATATTCGTCACGTATCACAGAAGGAAGTGCTAATAACTATAATATAATCTTCTTGAACGCGTAATACCTAACAACTCGAAATTTTTATGTTAATTGTCCAAGACAATTGAAATACTAGCTTTCAATGCATTGAACTTGAAAAGCACCATCTCGCCACGGTGCTGAGTCTATCCTATACCTTAAAAACGATCAAGTTAAATATATATATTTATTTATATCATACAAAAAAAAATCGTCAAGATGCTAGCGTCAAATCTGGAATTTCGTTTTGCCGTGTGGTGTACATGTACGTTAAATATAAAACGTCGCGTTAGCGATCTTCCCACTTATCCCCGTTCGCTCGAGTGTCATCGATCGTGTCGCGGAGCTACGTACACCTATAATATCGTTCTGCATCGCGGATTCCTCGACCGGCTCGATCGGAAAGTAATTTGAAAGATCGTTGCACGCGCGCGTGTCGCATACCGTAGCGCTCATTTACAAACATCGACTACCCCCTGACCGTTTTCTTTTTTTTTTTCTTCGACCGTTAATTACCATTTAATGAATACGAAACTACTTACGATCAACTTCGCTAGACTATACAGAGTGCTACCAAGTGTAGCGGACGGGTACGCCGGGACGCATCCGGTCTCGTCACGGATGCGATTCTTAGTTTATGGTGTATTTATGTTTGTTGTTTGTTGTGTGTGTATGTGTGTGTTTTGAATGTGTATGTCTGATACTGAGGCCTCTTTAAAAGGTAGGAGGACCCGCTTAATCACGAATAACACAATGCTCTTCGTTCGCTGGGCGAATGCTTAAAGACTAAACTCAGTCGCTCCCGTACGTACCCACCACCACCACCATCACCACCATCACGGCTTCATCGATTTATTTCCTAGATTCAATCCCGTTGGACTGTCCGATCGATTCGCTTCTCCGGCGGAACCGCGCTTCTTGAGAATTGTGTTTTTGAAAAAGTCGAATTTAAGATTAAATACATCGATAAACATGGCACGTTATTTATTTCGCATTGTATATTGTATTTTCGTAGTCACGTAAATTATTAGATGATCACATTCGTGATTGAAACAAAAACAATTTGACTTTTTCGAAACACAAAATATAAAGTATTGCATCGTATAAAATAGGAACAGCTTCGCGCCTTTTTTTAATTTATATGTAATTATATATAAAGTATATATTTTTTAATCGTTTACAATAAAATTATATTACTATCACTTGGATACAACGCAAGGTTTAAAAATTTGCTAGAGTTGCCATTGTCATGTTTTGTTTCTATAGCACGAAATGCATAATCGCGAAGCTGCATCGGTTCCTCCGGTGAAGGGTACTTCCTGTCGCGTTTCCGGGGCGCCCGGTAAGGCGCGCCGACCGCATGGCGCGCTTTGCACGGTGCCCTATCGTCGCTATATTAATTTCTAATTCAATGTACACGAGAGAGAGAGAGAGAGAGAGAGAGAGAGAGAGAGAGAGAGAGGAGAGGGGAGGAAAGAAGAGGAAAGAGAAAGATATATGTATATTTATATATACGTGTCTATTAGATATAACCGCGGAACAGAAAAAAGATCGAAAGAAAAATAAAATACATCGTTGTTCGCAATTGCTTGAGTAAGGATATGGATCGAAGGATCGCTCCCGAATATCGCCGAGATTACGACGCTATCAGCGTCAGATGTCCACGTTGACATCGTCGACCGGTGGTACCGCTCGCCACCGTTGTCGCTTAACCGACAGTGTCCTTTTTTCACAAATTCGATTGGCTCCTTTTTCGTTATTTTAAAGCCGCCTTTTAGAACGTCGCGGCATCAGATATGATACGTTGAAGGGGAACTCGTACGAAGGAGGAGGGTGGAGGAGGTGGGTGGTCCTGGAGGGCCTTCGTCGTCCTCTTGAGAATCTCTGCTTCTGTTACTCGCACCCCGTTCTCTCTTCCGCTCTTTTACGTTCGTTCTCTACTCTACCCTGGTCAACGTAGAAGGGCTCCTCTCTTCGCGTGGCCGAACAAACGGGATACATCTCCTGTATACATCTCGTTTTTTTATCGGTTCATTATGACGGGGCGATACTACGCCTCGACCTGATCCTCCGGGATCATTATGTCGGGCGCCATCGACAGGTCCTCCGCTATATCCTCGTCCTGGCCGGAGTCGTGGCCGTGGCTCTCAGAGTATTCTCTTTCGTCCGTCTGATCCTCCTCCGTCTCTTGCTCCATGGGGCCGTCCGGTAGTTCGCGCTTTATTAATCTCGGGTGCTTCCCTCCTTCCGGACTCTGGCTCTCCTGCTTTATGTGCACGGCCGGTTCATCCAGCGGCGACCTGTTGAATCGACGACACGCACGAACGTGTTGTGTACGCTTATGAGTGGAAAACTTGCGAAAGCCGGGTGTGTGTCGGGATATATATTTCATAGAGCGCGACAGACGCAGCGGTATATTTTTTTTAGCGACACGGTTAACGGGAGAATAACGATTTCGCTTTTCCGGTATTGTTTCATTGCCGCGGTTTCATGCGGTTTGTCAAGCTGCAACGAATAGTTTGTATTTTGCGGAAGAATCGCGCGGATAAGGGTATTTTTACGGCTTTTATGCGCGCGATCGAAATGGATCGTATATAAACCGTCCGTAAATATGTCCGTGAATAAAACAAATTTCGCGATGTCGGATAAATAAAAGATTCTAGGCGCGTGTTTCGGCAATATTATTATAAGCTGAAACAACATTCACGAAAATATAGGGGCACAAATGCAGATTTGTACCGGAAAAGAGTTATTACAACAGAACTCGAATAACACTGATCGATATTTGATAAAACGTATTGCTTGAGGAATGAGCGAATGACATACTTAATGGTGAATGTCACTTACATCAAGTCATTATGAGGTAATACATGTTCCTTATCAGGACTTGTCGCTGTTGACGTGCACATCGGATTCAAAAATCCCATGTTAGACTCCCCGAGTGCCTGGAAATACTCAAATTGCATTAGATGGTTAGTTATTACTGATTTAGTACCAAAATGCTAATCTCACTTAAATATTATACTACGCATTAGTTACTTTAAGAAAGAATAATTGTGCTTCCTGTTTATATAGCTAACGTAATTGTGCTTCTATTTGCTAGTGATAATTTATCAAAGAATATAAATAGATTCTCGTAAACTGCTAGCAAATCTTTCTAAACGAAAACTAAGCGAATCTTTCAGTCATTTAATTAATATGTATACCTTTGAATTATTCATCTCGTTACAACATTGATTTATTTTAATGCATAGCGTATCATTCGACTAAGACAATAAATTGCAAAAGTTTATGAGAGTTTTCATATTCTAGTTAATTAATTATTAATAGTTACCTGCAGGTTGGCATTAAGCGCATCACCGTACATAGTAGGACTATGCGTCAGTGTTGGGCTCTTTGATGGTACACCCCTAGATATTGACAGAAAAAAGTATGTTAATAGTATTCGAAATTTGGCTGTGAGCATATATTTCCTGAAACCAATCATGTGTATGAGTTTTCTTTAATCGTGTCAATGTTGGGACGGATCTGATAGAGAAGGGGGAGTATATAAAAGTTGAATGTATAATGATCATGTGTTTGTATGTTACGTGAATTGGAGTGGTAGATATGTAGACGTATTAAAGACAAAAAGGAGAAAGATAGAGAAAGCGAGAGAAAGAGGTGTAAAAGTGAAAGAGAAAAGAGAGAGAGAGAGAGAAAGAGACAAAGAGAATTATATAAATATGAAAAATGTAAAATACATATAAATATTAAAAAGAGATTCAAAAAGAGCGAAAAAGTATCCGAGATACTCTTACCTACTTACAGTGCCTCATATCGTTTTTGTCCACCGCACTCGTCTCATCGGTGATTGAGCGAGATTAGATAAAAATTACAAAGAGAGTATTCAAAAAAAAGCGCTCCCGTCTCGAAACTTTATAAATAAAATATCAATTTGTTCTTTTCCTTTTCTCCATTCATTTTTAATATGTGATATTATGTCAGTTTCGAAACAAACGTACTTATAAACGGCCACCAGGTTACCTGAGCTTACCATTTACTTTTGTTACTTCGCAAGTCATTTAGTAAATACTTGTTTGCACAACAATCGCCCTTTTCTTCCCGACGATTTGCGAAGAGACGCTTTTCGTTGTATTTCTTGCGATTACCGTCAAATAATGGTAAATATACTTAGTCTTAGCGTACATCGTCGGAAAACTTGACGAGGGATTTAAATGCATGCGAAAAAGATGAGAAAAAAGATTTCCTGAGACCGTTTATCAAGCAACAAGGAGCGCTGAATAATGAGAAAAATAGAAAAGGGATAGATGAAGATAGAGATAGAAAAGTGGAAAGTTGAGATAGAGAAAGAGAGAAAGAGAGATAGAGAGAGAGAGAGAGAAGAGTTAAAAAGAGAGATTGAGTAAAAGTAGATAAAATTTTAAAAAGTATTAAAGATTAATAAGTAAAAATTTCCGAAAATTTTATCATTAAATATTACTGAAATTTTATACTGAGTCCACATGGTACCTGTGATACAAGACGAGTCGCAACGATGGAGATCGAAGAATTCCACCCGAGGTTATAATTGTAACGCATAGTATACACAATTTACACATGCGCGAGTAGCCCTGACGTACATATTCACTCAAATCATTCGCTCATTGCGAAAGCATGATGTAAGATGCTAAAGTTCATTTTGCGATTCTTAACTTTATTTGCCTTGAAATGGCATTCGTCATTTCAACTTAAAACTTTTTAAATTTGTAAGAAAGTATTTCCAAGTTTTCTTCTAGCATCAGTCATATAATTTACTGAAATGTTTTGTCTGAAAATTAATATTTAATATTTTAAATATTTTTCTTCCTATTTTGATATTTCAATTGTTTAAAAATTTTTCTTTCACATTTACTTTAAACAATTTTATTACTAACTATTAAATGAAAAGATAAGATTTTCTATAAAACGAATGTAACAAGTTAAATTGCAAAGTTAAAGAATTAATTTTTAGATTTGCATCCGCATATTTTTGCATACTTATAGTTAAAAATCGCAACAGATTGCAAAGAAAGTTGCATTGAATAAAAACTGATGAAACAGAACTTCGCCAGAATGCTATACTGCTACGTCACTGTAGAAATCAAATAATAAAAATGACGAACGTAAAATATGACAAACATTAACGTCTATTAACGTCAATTCTACGATCAAAAGAAGAGAAAAGTAATTCTCTACTATTATGAGGGAACAAAAGAATAAACAGAACAAAGGAAGAAACGGAAGCAAAACTTGAACACAAAAGAACGCTTGCCCGCAGAAACACACCACTTTCACACGAGACGCTACGCAAATAGCATTACATTAAGCGTCATACGTTTATAAGCAGTGTCTTCAAAGTGGGTGGGATAGTTTAGTAGAGGGCTTAATCAGAAAACGAATATTAGGGATTCATGGTAATCCATGCGAGCAACTAATAAACACATTGGAAATCCGGCAACTTTGGCCAATCGTCCTGTTGTTGGGGTGTTGCGGGACCGTGCAGGATTCAAGCTATCACGGAGTGCAAGAGCCTCGGGTTACAATACTAGTGACGTATACGGGGATGTCCTATGAACCCTTGGACGTTATTTGCAAAAGTGTGCAAAATTTACACGTCTTTCAAAATATAAGCTTCTATATTTTTCTATATTTTCGAAGAAAAAAAATATCGATCTTTTGTAATTATAGATATTCTTTGACCAATTTGTTAGAATGTTTTATTATTTAGACTAAAAACTTTCTTTTTTTCTAAATTCTAAACGTTAACTGTTTTGGCAATTAAAATACAATTAAAATACAAATAAAATCTCTGTTCAAATACACATTTAACACATTAAACATAAAAAATAAAATTTATTTTATCTATTTATATTTATCTCAAAATAAATAATTGTTTCAATGTTTTGATAAAAAATAAATTAAAAATGATCAAAGTATATTCAAAAATATATTTCATTGATTCTATGTAAAATTTAAATCGTATAATAAATTTTTTCTTTACAAAACTCAATGTTATATTTAATTTTATTTATATTTGCCAACGACATGTGTTTATAATCAAATAAATAAATTTAATAATAAAAATCATATTTTTTAATAATAATTTTACATGTTTTATACTTATGCAATTGCCTAAATGGTTTAGACTATACGTCCTAAAAACCTGGAATAAATTGCACACTTGTAACAAATGCACGAGCAAGGTAATAATGGGATGATACTACTGTCCAGTTTTTAAAGGAATCGGAACTTTAAAGATACTCGAGGCAGGCATGATGCGGAAATTATTTCCAGAGGGATTGGACAAACTGCATGGAGCTATTTCCTGCTGCCTTGGTGTAATCTGTTACTGATACTTTAAACTGTATTGCGATATAGCTTAGAAATGGAAGAAATTTTGCTACAAAGATATTTTTATTTGTGGTTGATTAGTATAGAATTTAACTAATCCGAATTGATTCTCGCATCTATAATTGCAGCTGTTAGCATCGTAAATAATTAAAAAAGATATTTAATTAATAAAAATTTTATAATTTACGAAGAAAAATTTATCTAAAAATATCTTAACTGAGCGTGTTGTAATCCAAGTTGTTTGCACAAATACATTGTAAAAGTAATCAAAATTAAATTAAAATATACATAAAATATAAAACATTTTTGTTTTTAAAATATTGAATAAATCAAACAAATATTTTCTAAAATTTATAATTATTTCCATATATATATTTCGTTATATTCACGTTAATCCATGTTATACACATTAAAGTTTCTTTCATTTATCTTGTACATTTGTAGTTTAATATAGAAAAATGACGAAGTAGATTCGCGCTGCTTCGAAGCAAATTTTTTCATTCCAAAGGGCATGTCGTTACGTCAATATAACAGTAACAGCTGCAACCGTGCACATCCGCGGAGCAAGTGTGCACAAAAACTTTCAAAGGCAGCAGGTTGTAAAGCCCATTTAGTGGTTCGATTTGTAGACAACGACCAAGCGAAAACGTCCCGGTCGCCGCGTTCATAAAAAAGTACCGCGGTAAGGTCAGAACGTCGCGCCAGCCAGCCAGCAGAATTCTAAAAAGTGGTAGTGCTTACTGTGCGGAGAGGTGGGGTGGAGTGGGTGATGGGGTTGGGTCATATTTCCTGGGGCGGCCGCGGGACAGATGCCGCCGCTTTACGAACTCGGCGTCGTCCACCATCCAGAATGACCCGAAGTCGTCCTCATAGCGCACAAAACACTTGTGCAATGATAGATTGGTGCGGATCGCGTTCTGTATACACAGACAAGACCACCAAGAAATAGAGAAAAAGAGAGTAAAAAAGATAAGGTTTCTGGTTGATTTTTTTTTTGTAGTTGATTGCGCATTTTTTTTTTTTGCTTTTCTTTCTTTCTTTCTTTCTTAATTTTGCGCTCGGCCCGCTCGCCGCTCGCTACCCTTCGTACGGGGGATGCAGGGCCTCACGTATTGCGCGGGGCCGGTTTTTGTGCTTGCCGTCGCGTTTTACGGGACCCAGACGTACCAGCGGCACGCTGGCACGTCCTCTCGCCGACGGCTCCGTGTCGCTCTTATCGTGTTGCCGGGACACACGAATGATCTCGGCACGATCTCGGAAACGTCGACTTTTTCAGAGAGAGCAAACAACAGCACAGATTCGCAAAAAGAAGGGATGGACAAATCAAAGAAAAATAAAACAGAGACGCAGAGTAATAAAATGTAGTAAGGCGGCTTCCTCTCACTACCTGACAAAGTGCAACACTGCGGTTCTCACTCTGTGTTCCGGGGACAATTCCGCTTCCGGGCTTCCGGGCTTTTCGAGACTAGACTTGGGCCAAGATACTCGGACCCGCCGTTCTCGATCGGGTTAGTCGCTGCAAAGCTCACATGCTCGTTATGAAAGCATACATGACGTACTACGGATTCCCATCTCCGAGAACGTGATTAGCATCTCTAAACTCTCTTTCTATCTGTGTTTTTTTTTTCCTTTCATCTGTTGTGGCTCTTTCATCGGCGACGCACTCTCACGCAACATCCACGCACCCACCAGACTGCCGACTACCATCACACGACGACGGGCAAGTAAGAAGTTCACACACACGCGGGTTCAAACACAGTGATGACGATAGTTTCTCGAGTATTTCAGTCTGCGTAAATATAAACTTATTTTGTTCGGTTATATATAAATTTATTTGCAAAGATGTGAAACTTTCCATTTGTTGTTTCGTTTTCCCAATTGAAATATCTAAGTAAGGGACTCGAATAAGGCGTGTCTTTCAATTTTCAAAACTTTCGATTTCGTCGCAAATATAATAACTATGCTTTTTGTGAAATTATATAAACAGCACCTCGAGAAACTGTATATTAGCAGCAAACATACAGACAGACGACACAAGCGACGTATAGTAAAGACTGTTATGGCGTTTTAGGTGTATAAAGAGGTTTATACACACACAGATCTATACGTATGAATGCGCACGTATCAAGTACAAACAGGTACAGTATACTATGAAGAGAGATGTAAAACAGGGAACACGACGTAGACATTTTGTGTAGGCGATCAAATATATGATTAAAATAAGAGAAGTAGAGAGAAATGCACAGGAGAGCGTGCGTGTATGTGCGTATACATACATACGAAGGCCACAAACGCACTGATACGTGCGTTCGCCTTTAAGTCGCATATATAAAAATATATATATAATATATAAAACAGATATATATATTAAAAATACATATATGTAAAAAGAGCTATATATATATACGTATAAGATAGAATATTAAATATTCTTAATATATATATAAATATGTGTAGATAAATATATATAAATATCGATATATAAAAATATGTATAAAAAGTATGTAAAAAGTTATATAAATATGATATAAAAACTGTAGAAAATTGGCAGTATAAGGGTCAGGGGGGGGGTTGGTCAGCGATACGACTATAAATATAGTAAAAGCGAATAAGAGTGAATATAAATATGATTATTAAGTATAAAATGTAAAAAGACAGAGAAAGAGAGAGAAGTGAAGTATAAATATATATATATATATACATATATATATATATATATATGTATGTATAAAAGGAAGGAATTCGGGGAAAAACGGTGATGAAATCATAGGGAAGTTTGTGATTCAGAGAAAACTATCCCCTTGATACATCGGGGAAAAGGAAAGAATGCGGGCTTCAAGTCTCGTTGATCTCCGCTCCAAGAGGAGGGAAGCTAAAGGAGCGGTAAGAAATATCGGTGTGAGAGAAAGAGAAAGTGAGAGAGACAGAGACAGAGAGAGACAGAGAGAGAGAGAGAATAAAGAGTAAAAAGCGCGGTTGTAATTATTTCTTTTTCTGATCGATGGGGCATGGGGAGGGGCAACGTACCCGGTCGTGCTGCAAGCGCGCTGTGGGCGTCTCTTGTAAAACTCCACTTCGTCCACCGTCCATACGGCCCCTTTCACGTTTTCGACTCGCATGAAACATTTGTGGAGAGACAGGTTGTGTCGCACTGCGTTCTATACAAAATAATACACAGACTAAATAAGCAACGCAAAAAACGAACGAAGCCAACTCAATCACGGTCCCGGTAGTCGGCGAAGGGGGAAAGGATCACGGTCGTTCGTGGCGATTCGTGGCGCGTGTGTGTACGTGTACGTGCGGCTGTATGGTTACGCAGGCGGTAGAGAGTCCTCGACATCGGGTGATGATGACCGATCACGCTGATGAGGCAAGAATGGATGATGATCGTGAGACCGAGGCGCGAGGTTGCTAAGTGAGACGTGCGATATTGTGCGTGTGCCGTATGATTTGTCGAGGTGCCAAGGTGCCAACGAGCAGCGTTGCGAACGATCTCGTTGAATGTTACAACGTAGACACTTTGTGCAGAACTTTGTGATTAAATATATCTCCTGATATGTTTACCGCAATGACGTATCAATATCTCGAGTTAATATTATACGAATTTATGTTGCATTATATATTTCAAGTTTTCTTAGAACTCTTTCATATGAAGTTCTCAATATATTTTTAACTACGTTTAACGGTTCTGATAGGATTATAATTTGTCGCGATGATAGTAGAAAGATATATGAATAGAATGAAACATAATTTATCTGCCGCTGAATACTGAAATAACGTATTTATCATGTTTTTACCGAGATACTCAAATTCATTTATTCATTTGTATTACCAAAAATACAACGAGCAATAATAATTAAAGAGTTGTAATATAACTTCAATAAAAGTTATTAATTCCATAATGCATGTTTGCTCATTCACTTTACGAATATACTTGAACGTTATAGAGAAGGTACACACAATCGAGCTCCCGAATATTTTATGACTTGACGTACTTTTGCACAAAATGACAGTTTCAGTCTTATAGTTATGACCTCGATCTATAACCTAGATCTTATATATTTCCTCGTTTTATTACAATTCAAGTCTTTATAGATAATAATTTTGACCTAGATAAATTTTAGGATGATCTGTTTCGACAACGCTGCTCTTGCGAGCTATGGCAGCCATCTTTGAAGACATGCGAGACGTTGCATTTTTATGATATATTTAAAATCAAATATGTCGTATAAATAAACGAAAATATTTTCTATCATTATATTTACAAAATTTAACATATTAAACAAACAAAAATATTCCCCAAAAAATATATAATACCCGCAGCTTATATTTAACATTAAAAAAAAACTTTTTCACTAATGTTATATGATGTACAGATTGTTCGAGGATATTTCATTTATGATAAAAAAATTAATTTGATAATTGTTTTATTGTTGTCATTCAAAGATGGATGCAATAGCTAGCATTCTTGAAGAATACAAGCAAAGCTGCCACCTTAAACTTAAATTTGCACCGTAAACTTAAATATTGCTGTATCGTTTCTATGTTTTTTTGATTCGAGCATATTTCTCAACAACTTAAATTACCCAGATTATGCAGATTAATAAATACTTTTAATAGCGTTCTTAAAAAAGCTGCTTTTATGAACATACGTAAAATAGAGTTTCAAAAATGCTAAGCGAACAAATAAAATAATATAAATATAATAAATATCCAGTAAAAGCAGCGCAAATTATTACGCAAGTGCAATAGTATACTGAATTTTAAAAGATACTTATATAAATGCAATTACTCAGTCACAACTGAATTTATTATTTAAAAAAAGAGCCGGGCAAGTCTTCCAGGTGGCAGCCAACAAAGAAAAACAGAAATCGGCATCGCGTTGTGACATATACAAAACAAATAATAATATAAAGTCTAGCCAACCGATAATCAGCGATAATTAATAACGCGATATCCACCAATAATGACGGTGGCGACGATGATCGATGACGATGAGGTCGGTGATGATGATCGCTGTTAGCACAGAAGGAAATCGGCAATGAAATCGCGACGTCGAAGGCCGCATGAGGAACGAACCAAAATATGATTAATCGAAAGAGACACGGTTTGTGGCATTCCTTTATCGTTAATGCACAGCTAGTCATCTAAATCTAGGGGCAACGACAACAATTATTCATGCCGCAGGGCCGAATATAAAATTCGACGAGGCCGCGCGACGCGGCCGTACGATGACGTGTTTGTCGCCATCCGCTATCACCGGCGTGTTGGTTCCTTGGCTCTGCTCCGTTCACGCCTTCTCCCTCCGCTCTCTGCTGTAAACCTGTTTGCGTTTTTTTTTTATGTTTTCATATACACATAACCATGCGAGGCGAAGCGTCATGGCAAACGTCAATTACTTCCACGCACACTCGCACACACGCAAAAACGCACGCGCGCAAACACTCTTGCCAACAAGCGGTTTGTCACGTCGGCTTACAAATCGATCATGAACCATCGGCACGTTATATTCGTTGTCTTCGGATACCTGAGAGAGATGCGGAATGTATTAATTTATATTACTGCTCCGCGTTTAATCGGTAATTTTATTCGGTCGATTCGTTCCAGACTAAATAAATATAATGATAATCATTTAAATAATCATTCAAACCGTCGTAATTATTTAGAATAAAGTCTATTATGTCAGAATAAAGCGATTCATGAGATCTCTACAAAATACCTATATATCTCTACTATTATTTAATATAATACGTTTTTGCAGATAATATGCGATTTCTCATTCAGATACATTGACAACGATCATTTTAAACGATAAAATAATTGACGTAATATGTGTTTATAGGAATGTATAATGCAATAATCGTCTGTAAGGACGTTCCAATTCTATTTACTATTGGTTTAGTTATTGGCCTATTAGTTTATTATTAGTTTAAGAGAATTGCTGTTATTCTGACACGCGATGCTATTGAGTGGTCTGCAAATGAGGGGAAACAAGGAAGAATATAATGACAGATGGCTCATAAATGACTCGTAATATGTCATATTTCACATGTTACCAGTTTTCCCCCCTTATTCGAGAAAGCACAATACAACTATCATTACCAGCTGCTCTGCCCGGCACGTCACTTAGCCTGTTAATCCAAATCAATACATATAATTATCCGAAATTCTTAATAAGCTGTCATCTTTTCTTGTTAAGCGCATTCAGCTTAATACGCTCGTATAAATACAAATTGCGTGATTGTTTTATCCTTGTTTTATCCTTGACTCCCGTTGCACAAACAGATTCGTGCTAACTTCATCCAGTTAAAAGAGAGTCACTTCCTCACTTTACTCGTAACTCTCTCGCTATTTAAAGATTACATTTGGAATATACTTCTTCCGGTTTTCTTATGGAGAAATAAAATTGCTATATATATATATAAAAAGCTTGGAATATTTTATGCCTTGTAAAAATTACTAGCTGCAAGCATAAAAAAATTAGAAAAAAATTCTGATAAGAAAGCTACATTTTGGATATTTCGAATCTCAAAGTCAAAAGCTTTTATCTGTTTCTTGTTTAATTTTCTTGTTTTGAAATTGGGTAATTATACTACTGGAATTATAAAATATACCTTCCACGTTGCTGCGTTGCGCCGGAAGTAGCAGAATGTGTTTTGGAACCAGTTGTAAATTTCATTGAGTGTCAGCTGCTTCTCGGGAGATTCGATGATAGACTATGAAAAGAGCAATATTATAATTATATTAACTTGCTCTATTCTAAGAGGCAAAACATCATGGCTAAGGTACTTAAATGTCCACATACGAAGAGACTTACGTGTAATATCGGTTCGTATATCGTGCAAAATTTGTACTTTTAGATTATAATATTAAATAATGATTTGAAAATGTTAAAATTCTTTAATAAAATATAATATATAAAATTAATAAGTAAAATAAATTTTATTACACCTAAATAATTATTAAGATATAATGCACTTCAATATAAACATTATTAAATCCGAATAATATTTAACATATTAATTTTAATAAATAAAGTGAAAATTAATTTTCAGTATATTCTCGAAATTATTAAAATAATCACGATAATAGGTATGTAAGCATTCAAATTGTTTTATGTTGTTAAAGAAAATCCCCACAATGATTTGTTAGAATAATGCGACGCGATAAGAAAATGCAATATCCGGAGAATCTTTCGCCAATTATATTATCTACTCACCTGCCGAATTAAGGATGCATACGTGAACGGTGGTCTGACGTCTGCATTCTTGTAGAATTCTCTATTTCGCTGAATTTCTGAAACCGGACGCAATAAATTTCATTTATCCTATACGTTATTAAAAGTAATAGCAGGTCGAAAGCTAATATTTTTATTACTGATAACAAGTAATTATATATGTTTAATTATTTTTTTACGCAATAAGATCTGAACACAGGGATCACACAAACAAGCAAACATTGTGCTAGTCACGTAAAATTATGATAAAATTTTGCTCTCAAATGACGAAGAATAAATTAAGAGTAATTATTATATAAGCTATGCGTATTTTTACGGTATTTTCAAAAAAACTTAATCGATTTAAATATCTATATTATAATAAATATTAAATAAGATTTTTATTTAAATATTTGTATTAAATATTAAATAAGTTTGAAAAGTTATAAATATACATTTTGAATTACATAATAAGATACATATCAATTTTATATTTCACATTTTTTATTAAATTATGTTTTTCTAAATTTTCTTTTTTAGCTTTTAAATGGATTTCTAAATTTGAAAATAGCAATTGGTGATCAAATAAATTAAAAACTATATGCAAAATATATATCTAATAATAAGGTTTCATAGAAAGAAATCATATGCAAAATATCAATATTAAGAGTAAAGAACGGATATTCTTCTAAAATAATGATAATTTTTATATCTGCAGAAATATATGCAGACGCATGCTTTTATAAAAAAAAAAATTTCATAAAAATCGGAACAAGGTAATACAAACATCGAAATTCTTCACATTTAATTTTTTCGGATCTACTCTTTTTAGAGGTGATTGTACATTACATTTATTTACAACATTAAAACTGAAGTTCACGTATTTGTTTGCCAAAAATAAAAGTAATTCAAACCAAATACATGGATCACCTCTTTCGCGCTTAAAAGAAAAGCAATAAAAAAATAAATTACGGCCAATCGATTTATCCAATCTCAAGTGTTTGCATGGGGTTTTGGAATACTCGCAATTTTAATTATTTCAAGAATTATAGTAAAATTAGAAAAATTGTTGCTACATAAAAAGAATAATTTTGCTGAAATATTTAAAAATTTAAGTAAATATAGATCTGAAAAGAAATTTTCTTACTATCAAAATAATTACATAGGAAACTCAAACACGATGAGCAATGTTGCAAAAAAATTTTTGACATTCTAGCTTGAGTGTCTCACATAATTATTTTGATAGTCCAACGAAACTACTTTCAGATCTGTATCTAACTAAATTTTGTTAGATACTTTAGCAAAGTCATTGTTGTGTGAACGTGGAGAGGTAGAGATGAAGACGAAAAAAGGAAGTGAGTGTTCATGCAAGGTGCATCTTTCCGCAAGAAAATTTGTAAGCCACAAAAGGGAATGTGTGGAAAATAGGTTGACAGTACCTTGTTGGACGTCAAGGCCAGCACGCTCCAGCATGTAGGGCAGCCCTACACGGTGGGGAGGGCAGGCAGCACAAGAAATAAGGAAACAACAAAAGCATCGATAAGAAAGAGGTTCGAGCTGGCGGATGAAAGAATTTTTTTTTTTTTCATCTCATATAATTTCTTTTCTCATCGCATAAATTTCCTTGCATCCCCTCTCTACACACCTATGCGTTTTACACCGCCAACAAGGTGTTGAACACTGTCGCTTCACGTGACATAGTCGCTACCATAAGTAATCTGTGCGTGTGATACAATTTACGAGAGGAAAAGGCACGAGACCAAGAGAGGACCGTAAAGAGCACTTGCTACAGGATCGGTTTTTTTTTTATTTCGTCGGAGTGAATATATTTTTGTGACGAACCTCGAAATGCCAAAAATAATTTCAAAAATATAAATACATAATTATCTTATTACGCAGGATTAAAATTATAAATATGGTCTCATAGAACTATACGGTTTACGAAGAAAATGAAGAAATATTGTCGACATCGACATCGACAATTTTCATTTATCATATTTCCCTCAAATTAATAATGTTTTATAACTTTCATTATAATACCACAGCTATAATATCGTTATTTATTTTCTAGACACACGTCTGTATAATGTAATTTGAAAAGGATAGCTTCTCTTATTAAAACTTTAATAAGAGTTGCAGTGCAGAAATTTTTCATAATGGTATTTCGAAGCTCGCGCGTCACTCCGAATATGATTTTGTGTTATCGTTACCTTCGTTAATATCTATTCCAGATCTATCGACGGCTACTCTGCGCCTTACAGTGCCCTCGTCATACAGTCCTACGAATAGTATTTAATTTCTGAATTGTCATTTCTTTCGTTTCGCCTTTCTTTGAGACGATATTAATCCAGTTCCAAGCTCTCGTATGCGTTTCAAGCATAAAAGCTATACGTTCGGAAAATGGTTATATCGAAAATATTTTAATTAAAGACATTAAATTTACAAGTTAATAATACTCCTATATGTATGTATAATAATACATAAGGTATGAAAATTATACAATAGGAATTGAACTAAAAAAAGGGATATATTCAATTAGGAATGAATTAATATCACTAAATTCGATAAATAAATAGTATGTAGATGTATAGTGTACGTATATTTCGCAAATCGCAGTTAATACCATTTAGCAAGAAAATTTTAATATACCTACATATTTGTCTCTTTTATCTTTCTTTGTATATGTATATTATATATACATAATGAAATATATATGTACATAACTGAAATTATGTTTTATTAAAATGAATTGTTAATAATTCAATATCCTTTAATGTGTTTTTAATTTCAATTTTTATTATTAATATAAGCGACTAACGAACTATACTATACATTATGCATTGATATTTAGACGTACCAACAATCTATTAACACAGAATCAACCATTTTCCTTGAAACAGGTAAAACGGAAGAGCTGTTGCAAAATTGATTTCAAAATAAAATTGACCTTGGTAACGCAATATGATGATTCTGACCCTCATTAATTCTCGAAGACGCTAAATTTCACCTTGCCAGTCAGGCAAGATAATTAGAGATTATGAAATAAAGAGACGACCTTACCTCCTGCTAAAGAAAGAGCTGACTTGTCGCTGATGCGCCGTCTGATTGGACCAGCCATACTCGGCATGCTACCAGGCATGTTGGGCATGGGAGGTAAACTGGACATGTTGGGTATGGTCGGAAGTGGTGGCATCGGGGCACTGCCAACCGACGGAGGCAGCTGAGCACTCGCGGGCGACCTCACGGCAGACACTAGCGCGGACATGGATACTGGTGACACCTGAGAGACTCCAAAGTTAGGTGGCGGTTGACTCATTAGCGCAGTGGAAAAATTTAACTTTGGTAAATTCGAGCCCGTCTGAAAAAGAGAGTTCCCAAAATTCAAAATGGTAGACGAGACAAAGGACAGTGATGAACGATATAAACGAATCGAATATAAACTGAACAGAGATCATTTTAAAATTATAAAAGCAATGAAAGCGTTGTACAGTTAAAAAGATGTTTTTATGTAATTTATGCAGAGCAATTTCCAAAGTTTGATTAACTAATTTTTCATAAACTCAGAAAAACTCTACGGTTGTAACTTTTGAAATCATTGTACGCAAGATTTGTCTTCTAGATTTAATAACAAAGAAATATCTCATTACTTTTGCTCCATAAATTTCATGATAAATGTAATGTACATATTTAAAGCACTTGATGCAATACAAATATGAATATCAATAAATGCAGTTGCCATATGGATATCTTATTACATATCATAGTGGCGTATACGAGCAATCTGATCTTCGTAGAATTACTCACACAGCTGCGTTAAAATAATTAAGCCGTCGACCGTCGAGCGTTGTCGCCGGCGGAGGGCTAATGCGATATTGGTATTCTCTGACTGCCCAACTTGTTAGGGGTTTTAATTAAGGCGATATAAAATTACCACAGCTCCGATGAATTATTAATGCAAACTTTATGTATAAATTAGCACTCGACTCGGCGGCGCGTTAAAACTGAAACTCGCGTTGTTGTTAGCGAGCCACGAGAAGCTCGTAAAATCTTCCAACGAGCTGGTCTGTCGTGAAAATCCGGCTTTACGATCTCGTAGCAATACCACAGCGAAGAAAGTTTACGCATCGCGGTTGAACCGTTTTTCCAGATTCAGTTTTCAGTATTCCTTCTATAGCGGATCTTTAAGCGTGTTATAATTGCAATTTATGATAAAGATTTTCTTTTGTTTCGTGATGTAATAATTAATAATTTTAATTTGCAGCAAATTTATAGATAAAATTACTCTCACAATTCTCAACGATAATTAATTTTTTTTATGAAGCTATAAGAAAAGACGACAGTAGTATACACAAATTGTTTTTGTTAATATAAATTAATATATTTTTGTTAATACAATCAATTGGTACAACAAACTCTAATCTATTTTATGCTAATAATAATATTGAAAAAAATTAAATATCTATTAGGTTGAATCATAAATAATTTCCATTTCGGAGAATAAATTGTAATGATTTTATGCCAATCATTACGTTAATAACTCATTATACTACACAAATCAGATCATGTTTGAAGTAAATTTCGTAATCTCATAATGACAATGATAGTGTACACATTGAAATAAAGTAATAAATTTCTTAATCCTGAATTGAAGGAAATAAAAATGCATATTCATCATATAATATTATGGTAGGAGAAAATGCTACAGAAGTAGCTAAAAAAAAGTTTGTTTATGGCATAACTGACAGGCAAGTACAAAATTGGCTTACAAAATTTCATTATGAAAATATGTACGTTGATAAAAGATGAACACAGACGAGAGCGCTCAATAGACTTCGATGCATCGTGCTTTAAAATTATTAGTGAAATACACTTAATGGAATGGCAACAAATCATTGCAAATAATTGCGAACATATAATATAATAGATTAAGATATAATTTTTTGTTTTTTATCGAGAAATAAAATTCATATACTAAAACGGAAATTATTTATGACTCAGCTTAAGGAATACAATTTTTATATAAAGAAATTAAATTGTTACGAAAGAGAAATTATAGTCATCATCGTGTTGTTTTCATTATTTTTAATATGGATTAGTAATAAATGAATGATTAAATAAAATAAGTTCAATAAAATAAAGAAACTTAACCTAAAGAATAAGAATTATAAATATAATAAAGAGAATTTACCGATGACTCCGATGACTTTGGCGGTTCCGGGGAAGCCATTTGTTTTGCCATGTGCAAATGATGCATCATAGCGCCTAGTCGGTCTCGTTCTTTTTGCAACTGAATTTCTAACTGTGACACTACTTGCATCTGGACCCTGGCTTGCGCTGTCGATCGGTCATCCAATGTGTGCTCTGTATTTAAGTGTCTGCAATATTTCAGGATTAATTACGGTTTATTTTAATTCAACATGCTGCAGTTTCAATCCCCCCCCCCTCTCTCTCTCTCTCTCAATGTAAATATTACGATGTTAAGAAAATAATGAACAAGATTAAATTATTTATAATATTTTAACATAATAATCATTTATTGTCCTTTTGTTAAATTAAATTAAATAATAAAAAAGAATATAAGTAAAATTATATATAAAATTCAAATAAACTTTCAATTAAATTTATTATCGTTACATTTATGTTTCATATACACAAAAATTTCATTTTAAATTATTTAATATTTTAGTATAATGTCGTAACGTCGTGGCAGTCTAATAAAGATTTATATCATTAAATTAAAAGTCTTTAATTTGACTTTAAAACAAATGATTAAAAATGAAGTAATTTGCAGCCTATGTTTATCAATAAAAAATATGGAAAGGTGAGAAAAACCGTGAGAATTATCTTGCGAGAGTAGCAAAAAAATCTGCGCGTCAGAAAGCCACAAAAAATCCCGAGCACGTAACGCTTCCATTCTCCGACTACAAGAGTTGAAAACCCCAGGAGACGGCAGGACAGAAAATTAAGCTTCGCCGCGTCGTAGGTAGAGGATGGGGGTGCCAACAACGCCAACAAGATTCCGTATTTAAGAATTTCCGTAATCCTTCTTCGTCGACGGAACGGACGGCTGTATCGACGGGGGTGGAAAAGGGTGGCGAGAGGAGCGGATCGGTCGGTTGAAAGAACGAAGATGCGGGAAGGTCGAGGGAGTTTGAACGAACGAACTGACGGGGGAAAGGGACAGAAAGGGATTAGACTGAGGGGCATAACGATGCGGTCGAATGTCGTGAATATTAATGAGACAAAGGTAATTAGCGTTTTTCTTTTTTTTTAAGTAACGGCTTGTTTGAGGGAGAGTTTGCACTGAGACGAGCTACGTGATTACGAAGGATCTTTCGGATGGGATAGAGCTACGACGAGCTTGCGGTTGCGGCTCGAAGCCGATGAGCGAAAACGCCTGATGTCAATGAGATATGCTGACACGAGCGATTTTTCTACACTTTCCTTGCCTCATTTTCCCCAATTAAATTACCGACTTTATTCCTTCTATTTCTTCAGTTTCCCGTACACAAGATATTCGCAGTTCCTTTTTTACGTTTATCTATCTGTTTGGAAATAGTTCTCTCTAAAATATATCGCATTTTTATTTCGATTCGTTATTAATCTGAATCTTTATTATTAGTAAAAAATACTAAATATTAAAAAATACTTGCATTCACAAAAATTTATTATTTAATAGCTGGAAGAGAATTTTACTGAATTTGCAATGGAAGACGGATAACGATTGATTCTTACATGTTGAAAATACAATTAAGAAAATATATTAAAAAAATATATTTAAAAAAAAATAAATCGAAGAACTCACTTAAGGAATGCTTGATAGTCTTCACAAATTACTTCACAGCCTGGCCACTTGCACACCCCATGGCCATAGAGGGGATGAACCTTGTCGTTGCAGGAGGCATCCAGCGGCTTTTCGTCCATCGGTGTTGTACCATTCACCTCGGACCGTCGGCTCGAAGCTATCGAATTCAGAATGCCTGCGATAGTTCGGTAAACGAACGTCGCATTCGCAAAAAAATAAAACATAAGCATGGAGAAATTAGAATACAAAAACGAGCGAGCTCGAGATCAACAGAGAAGCGTGAAACTGTTGTTTTACCGTTCAATCCAGAATTCGATTTCGCCACGTTGGAATTCTGGTGGGATTCCGGTGTATCCGAGGGCTCTGACTTCCATGATGGTAGATTATCACCTGGTGGCAAACCTGCTTAATTTAGAAAAAAAGCACCCATTTGAAAATGATTAAGCGAAGAGATAATAATCGCCATAATTTCCATAAAAATATATTTATATCGTTGAATTTTCGTAATTAAGATAGGAAATCAAAAGAAAATGTAATTGCTTAGAAACATATATCGCATCACATAATCATATCACATGATCATATCAGTAAAAATTTTAATTTAAAAAAAGCTTATTATCATAAATATTTAAACAGGATAGCTCACCAAATAATTTGTCGTTACTAGTAATCATTTTAACGTAAAAATGATAAATAAACATGATAAATAATGTCAGCTTGTTAACTGAGAGATAATAAACAATATTCGCAATAATATTCAGTGCAATCTTGATACAATCATACGTGAAGCAAATGTGTTGATGAAAGACGAAGCAACGCGTCGATAAGGAGGAATAGGAAGAATTGAGAATGCTAAGAACAATAAAATTAAAAGATAATATAGTTAAATTTTTGAGAAATGAAGAAAATAGAGAGGACATAGCAAGCAGTAGGAATAGGGCCAGATGCATGGTCGAGAATAACGGCTAGATTCATTTCACGTATGAACTCTCGAATTTGAAGCATCTGACGATGAGTCACGATTGCTATTTCGAATGATCCTTTCGAACCTATGTATCACGTACAAGTATCAGAAAAGAGAACATCGTTGGAGCGAGCACCGGTTTGTAATCGAAACGCTTTTATGTAAAAGTTTTGTTCAGAGTAAAAAACAAGAAAGGGAGACGCAAGGGAGAATGGAAGAAGAGAAGAAGTAAATGAAATTAAAGTGAAGAAAAAAATAAAGAAATAAAGAGACGTAGTGCACAGAGGTTCGAAAGGATTATGTAGGAGAATACTGAATCGTTTTAGTTTAAAACTAAAGGGATGCCTCCAGTATCAAAGCTTATCTTTGTCTTTGCGTACGTGCTACTGATGACATGTGATTCCTATGACACGAGTATGTCACGCGTCGCAGCAAATACACTCATGTGTTCGGTTGCGGCATGTGATTGTCTTGATAACGAATTCCTATGTTTATGCAATGTAATCGTGTTAGAATGTGATAATAACACGCGAGTTAAAAATATACGTTTGCATAATCCTTTTATCACGAACGTGAACATGCGTTGATAAAAACGTCGACTTCTTGATGATAGAGATACGTACTGATGCAAAACACGTGCAAGATATTAAAACAACGACTAACAATAATCTTTGAAAAAGCTGTTCACGCATTCGTAAGATACAAATATTATTTTTAAGAATTAAAAAAAATCTTGATCATCTTTTTGAATAATTCTTCGTTTTATATATAAAGAACAGACTTAATCAAATCTAAGGTTCTATCTAGATGAGATTTCGTATTTAAAATGTAGCTTAATTATAGACCTGACCTGTTCTAAGTCTTCAAATCTTTTCAAACGCTTCAAATCTTTTCACTGAAGTAATATTTAATATATCATAACTATTGATTAAAATGTAAAAGATTAATAATCACAATTATAAAATTTATAGTTTATTTTAATTTCGTATTATATTTCGTTGAAAAAATATTTTTTTAATACACTCTATTGGAATTATAAATATATCTTATGTTCGCACTTTATCAACATCTATTTAAAAATTATTTTATTATTAAAGCATACCGAAATATCTTTAATCAAGCACATTAATTTTGTTTAAATAAATACCTGAAGAAGGATTATGGCCTTGAAGACTTAATCCTTGCTGCAAAAGATACTGCCTCTGTGTAATCTGTAGTTGCTGTATCAGTTGCTGTTGTTGAATCGCTAATTGTTGAAGAGGCGCCGATGCTTTCTTTTTGTCCGCCGTTTGCAATAAATGTGTCTGCTGAAATAAGTTCAGCTGTAATTGTTCCTGCAGTTGTTGCATTGCCTGTTCCAATTGTTTCTTGTTGAGTTCCGCGAGTTGATGCTGATGCTAAAACAAATCAGAAGCCGATATGCAAATGTATAAAGTATTTTATATCACTTTGCTAGTTTAATGTTGTGTATTGACAATTATATTGTATTACATAATCGATGTTATATTAAGCGAATAATTTGATATACATAAACAATGAACAATGCGATTCTCGATGTGATTATACTGGGAGCTCACGAAGTTAAAGATTCATTAAGGTAAGGCATTAAATTTATATATACCTATATATATAAAATTTATGATTGCTGATTTATATATACCTATATATATATATATATATATATAAAATTTCTGATCGCTCAAAAGTGAACCGAAACGTTTAAAGCTTTGCAATTGAGCACAATTGATAATAGATTTAAATTGCGGTCTACTAACCGCGCTTAACTCTTATTTGTTCGATATATCTCTTTATTTAATTTTTGATATGTATAATTTATAAAAAAAAAAGAAAGGGGAAAAAGGAAAAAGAGAACTCCACACATTATATTTTCATTTTATAAACATTATATTAATTATAATCTTTCTGCAGAGAGTGTCTTTTAATTAAAAAAAAAGATATAATTAATTACAAATCAAATGATATCGTCGACAGTTTATTATTAAACGTCAGGCACAAAAGTGAACATTTCGCTCTCTTGCCAAATTAGTTGGCCGGAATAAAAAGGAGAGGAAAAAAGGGCGGCACTTACGTCTTGGAATGATGAATAAATCACGGGCGCAGATAATTCGCGGCACCAAGGGGGCAAGAAGATAGAGGGCAGTTGATGGGTAGCTCGAAGACAAACAACGAGACACAACGGCTGATGGCGATGCTTAATTGCTTACCTCACCCTCCAGACTAACTCCCTCCGCCTATTTCATTTCTCGGTCTCTCTCGTGCGCCTCGAGGATATTTTAAAACAAACTTCGAGGTACGCACCCTTTATCATATTACTATAAACGAACACTCTGCACGATTAATGGGCGCAAACACGGTCTCGCTAATAAGCATTTTCCATGTTCATGTTAAGCATACGATTTCTTTATATTTTGCATTTATTGTACACTTCATATATTTTTCCCCATAATAGATCTTGACAACGTTCAAGAAATTTTCAAGCAACACATATTTATAACAGGGCTGGCCTTTAATTTGATCTGCAATTAAACTTCACACATGGAAAGAACGGTTTTGTGTATCTAAAAATTTAGCTAGATACAGATCTGAAAATAATTTTATCGGATCTTCAGAATAATTATATAGAACATCTAAAGATTGATAATAATACTGTCAAAATTAAGTTAACATTCTAGTAACCAATTTAAGCGTCCTACATAATCATTTTGATGATCCAAAAATTATTTTCATATCTGTATCTAAATTTTTAGATATTTCAGCAAAACCATTCTTTCCCTGTACCTAACATTTATTCGTTTTTACTAATCCAATTTTATGTGAGCATTAAAAGTTATCGTTACGTGATCAATGATTTCTGAGAAAATGATTGAACAAAAAAAAAACGTTCTCTAATTTGAGGTTCGGCACATTTCTTTCTCTTCAGAGAATAGTTTCTGCTACAATAAATGACACGGTGCCATGAAAAATATTTGTTGTCGCTTACGTTGGTATTTTTGAAAAGGAATATCAGAGTGCTTATTGGATCGTAGGCGCCAGGATAACACTGTGGCTGGATAGCAAAAGTGGTTCGCGCGACATGTATTGTTATCGTAACGATATAGAAGGGACTACCTGTTTACACAGACCGAGTATCAACCCTCTCGCTATAGCATCGAACTTCCCGGCAGTCCCGTCCGCCGCGAATTGCGCGTATACCGAAATTCAAAACCTCTTTTAAGATTAGCTTCCTCACGAAAGTGTCTTACGTTTCCGTTTCGTTTGTTCAATTAAGAGTTAAATTTAAGATACTATGTCATTAAATTACAATGTTATATTTGCATCACAGGGCGTATTTTGATCGAGTTTTACACGAAATGAAAATATACTATTCGTATAAAAGTTATGAAAGATTTCAACCGACAAATTTATCCATCAAGTAAATAACTGTGAAATAGTTATTTTTGTCGAAAGTAGAATAACTTTTTTGCACAAGAGTCTTTAATTCGTGACTTGGCCAATTTCTTAATTGATTGAACGTTGTTAGACGTTATTAGTGAAATTGTACATTAGTGACGCCATACATAATGAATAAATCGATGGAAGGGATAAAATTGGAAAAACGTTTTAGCTATACCTAATTTATATCATATTACTGATTGCTTTGACGACTAAATTGTTTCTCTTATTGCAATATGAAACCCTTTTTCCTTTTTACCCAATATTTTTATATAACGTAAAATAAAACAATTAGGAATATCTCAGGAATATTTGTCGCAATAAGTTAAGGTATTAAAATTAGTTGCTATTAAAATTATGATAAAAACTGACGATTCATTTAATTTGAAACTATTAATTTAATTATTATTTCAATGTGATTGCATTGTAAATTCGACAGACAGTTGGGCGCGCAATTTAAAGAATTAAAAAGATATACATAAAATGTGGATAGAAATGTTATTAAAGAGACCTAAGATCTAATCGCGATTGTTTATGGGCTTCTTTCTTAATTATTTAAATTATTCATATAATAATCTAGATGAACTTATTATTGTTAAAGAATATTTCTTTACTTACGTTCTTTAAAGAAGAGAAATAACCAAACCGCTCCTGATTGGATGCATGATCGGAAGATGAATCCTGCAATTTAATGCGATGTTGTGACTAAAGCAATTGAAAAAATAAAAAATGCAAAAGTGCATGAAAATCAAGGTAAAAATTTTATATTGCAAAATAATACACGTAAAAACAAAAATGGATATAATGTTAAAACTTGATTGAAAATTAATTAATCATCGATTGATTAATCATGTCTTAAAATTTTAAGTACATTAATTAAATACCTACATTGAAGGATGGAATTTACCTGATGGTGTTGCTGTTGCTGTTGCTGCATGTACAACGTATGCTGCTGCATAAAGGATTGCAGTTGCGTGGGGCTGAGTATGTGTTGCTGCAGCAGTTGTTGCATCTGATGAAGACCACTCGCCGAGCTGAGCATCATCTGCGAGGGGGTCTGCGACGGCGGAGCCCCTGGCGGGCCACCGGGTGGCGGACCCTGGGAAGGATTCGGTGGTGAACCCCTCTGTGGGGCTTGCGGGCTTTGATGCGGGCTAGGTTGGGGCCCTGGTGCCCCTGAGCTGGGCTGTTGCGACTGCTGCGTGATGATTGGCTGCTTTTGCTGGGTCATGGGTGCTGGTGTCACTACGTGTCCGGCGGGACTGAGCTTCCCATTGCTTTGGTACTCGATAGTGAGATCCTGCTGCTGCTGTTGCTGCTGTTGATCAGCAACACCGCTGCCGCCGCCGGTCTCCGCTATATTACTTCTGCCGGAGTCGCGATTGCGGATCGTAGATAGGCGATCCCTGTCGCGGCACTCGCGGTCCCGCGACGAGAAGACGCTGTCACGCGTTTGCTGTTGCTGCTGCTTCAGGGCTGCAAACAGCGAAGTAGCCTGCAATATGAAAATGGAGATCGAGAGCTCGATCAAAGGCTGTTGCGAGCTGCCTTGTGGAGAAATCATAGTAACTCCGTGTCGTGAAAAACCAAAAATCTTAATTATATACTACGTATAAACATTTAAATCAAAATCGACCGGTATTTACGCAGCGTAAATTTCGAGATAAGAGACGAGAATTAAATGAGAAAGATAGCGCGAGAGACGCGGGACCATGAGAGAGCAAAAGAGCAGCTCCGAGCGGAATATTCATGATATAAATGCCATAATGTACATGCGTTAAACTTCTACCGTATTTTGAACAATATTGATCTTATCTAATAGTATTCGGGAGTGCGCGGGCCAGCCTCGACTGCTCCGTCATCATTGGCTGGCTCGAAGGAAAACTCGCTGTTGTCTGAATGACGTCGGTTAGAGTCTCCTCGGCTGTTTACACAGCGGGATTTGTTTTATTAAGTTCCATCATCAAGCAGATTGTCGAGTGTAAAGGCGGAATCGAGCTTCTCTTCTGCTCGCTTCTCATGAGGGTCGAAACTTTCGAGCGCGTTCCAGATGTCTCGATAAGTTCATTATTATTATTGTGTTATTGTATGATATAATGGGGCACTTTTAGACAATGTTATCTGAGAAATTTATTACCCTTTATTACCATAAGATGTGTTTCGTCGTAGAAATAATAACTAGCCTTTGCACTTCTAGAAGTTTAGCGATAATAATCAATAAATTTTTTTAATATAAAGATAACAGTTCTTAAAAAATGTCGTTTTTTTAATTTAATATTTTTCATAAACATACAAAACATAATATAATTTAAACATAACTTTTAAGTGATTATTAAATAATTTAAACATACACCAGACACAAAATATCATCAAAATAATATAAGAATTTAATATACTTTGGCGAATCGTATTATTTTCTGATGAAACTTTAAATAATTTAAATTTTATTGCACAATAAGAATATTTATTGTAAAATATTATTATATTATAAAAGAATTATTATAACACAAGTAAATTTCCAAGATTAGATTTCATTTACTGTTATGCATATGCACGTAATTTATATTATTGAGTAATTTAAATTATTTTTCACGTTATATTATGTTATTTTGACGGTATGTCAAATAAGATGCTATGTATCAATAATTTTAATCAATATAAATACTTTACTGCAGTAAATGTGAAATAGTATCAGCAATCGTGAATTACAATGAAACGAATGAGTAAGCCACTTGTCTTATATAGGATGTTTCGTAAAAACTGTAATTGCTGAAGGAGAGATACTTAAGAGCATTTTGAGAAAAAATCCTAATATTGAGGTAATTATAATTTTTCAATATAATATATATTAATAATTATAATCTTCGAAATAATAATCTTCGCATGCAAATCGTTATATTGTTATTAAAAGAGGCGACACAATTAGCTTCCGCGTTTAGCACTTTATGTTATATCACACCTGAACGCGCAAATTTTAAACGGTACGACTAATTCACGAACGTTTAATATATATATTTTGCTTATAATTTAAAAACTAGTCTCACAGAAAAAAAAGCAAGTAGCTGTCATAATTAAAAACTGCGTGTGGTAATTAAATGGTAGGTGTCAATGGACACAGTTAAGATATACGAAATATAAGAATCGTAGTTAATGTAGCTATGTCTTAGCTATGATACTTATATTATAGCAAACTATTTTGCCATAGTTTATAAAATAGTTATTTACGGCAGTAAATCTATTTTAACAAATCAAAATTAGCTATGACAGGACAAATTTTTTTCCATGCTCGACATTTTAGTACTAGAATTTTTATCTTCAATGATTTCAGGAATCTACTTTTAAACATTGTTACGATCTTTATAGAACATCCTATATATCGCTCTATTTATTCTTGTAAACAACTATCTTAAATATATATTACATCACGTACAACAACAAGCAAAAAAAATGTACAAGACACGTTCAGCTAAAAATATTTCCAATTCGAGTGTTCGATGGCCTTGCACTTCGTGCCTTCGTCGGGACCGAATTGCATAACAAACAATCATCACGCAACAAAGTAATTACTACAAACACACGTGTCTCGGAGACGCATCGCTTGTGCAAATATTTATCATCACAAGGATCCATTGGACAGCAAAACAGCTTGTCGAAGACGTTCGTATGCGTTTTCCGCGATGTGTTTATTCCGCGAATATATTCTTTCTTCTTTTTTTGCATCTTTACATGACAAAACTTTTGTCGAGCTACTATCATTGAAATATCAAATGATGCAAAATTGCTGAGTCTTCGTCAATTGTGTTCTACTCGACAAAAATAATAGTGCAATCACAACATGCGTGGCATAAATGTGTTTATAATGCAATGTTGTTTATAACTGTATTGTCATAAAAATTCCGTGTTAAAATGCAGTTGCAATCATAAATGATGGGTGTAAAAAAGCGACGTAAAAACTAGTTAATCCATAAAAAATAATTTACGTAAGATTGTTGCTTTTCTAGCAGGTTATATACAAGCACAACATAAAATCATTCTCATGTGAGATCAATTTGCGTTATTCTATTACTAATGATTGACAGGGCTTATGCAATCCATACCCGACCAAAGCTTGGTCTTCTCGAATCAAACATCCTATCGGACACCAAAGACGTTGGAAGATAAATTTAAAATACGTTTGCCTTTACACACGGAGCTACGAAACGATTGTCTCTCGGGCGGAAGGCCGTGTGTCTCTTGCAAATCCAGCATGCCGAGTCCTATGCTAATCTTATTTGTGTACGATTACGTATGTTTATAACATGCAAAGAAATTCCGCGGCGCGCGTTATCAGTGTTTAGTCAGGAGCGCCAGCGCGTGGCATTTCAGGCCAAAGTCTGTGAGGTAGAGGAAAGAAAGGAAAGGGAATAGAAAACGACAGAGTCGGAGGCGGCGAAGGAAAACAGACGTAAAGGCACTCACAGAATTTCGCGCGTATGCATTTGGGACTGCAGCACTTCCGAATTTTGTTCTTTCCATTACCATCCGCTACGAACCCCTGCAGTTAACATTTTCATTTTACGCAATCGAACAGCTCTGTGTGCTATTCGTACAATAGTTACTCGCTTATTCGTCTAATTATCATTACTAAACATGACGGTTAGCATGTGGTAATACTTAGAATTTAAATTATCTGATATTGACTTGTGAACTACATTAATAAATATGTATGCTGTCGTCATACCACTTGTAAAAATAACAATGTTACTTTTCCTAATTATGAAAATAATAATATTATGTATCAAGCAAATAAATATTCTAAGTCTCTTTGCATGTATTTAAATACTTTTGAAGATTAGCATACAACTATTGAAATATACAACTATTACATAAATTCCTTGCAGCTCTTATTATTAAGGAGTGAAAGACCACGTGCACCTTCAGATTGTGAGGTTCGACATCGTTTGCCCACAGAATTAATAAAATGTGACGATCAGCAGAATTGGTTTAATCCATTTCGGCTCATAGCGGTTCTTCGCAGAGGTCGACCTTTAATTCTTTAATTAATTCCAACCCCGCGTCTCTCTTAATGAAGGAACGAAGAATCTTAAACCGAAAACCGCGACAACGCGGAAGGGATAACGATTCTCGTCGCGAAAACGTAAGAGTTTTCAGGGGGAAGCGGGCGGAGAGCAAAGGGAAAAGACGATGAAGTTCGACGTGTGTACACGAGGGGGAGAGGGGCAAAGGAAAAAGATATAAGAGTACGAAAGAATGAAAGTATAAGGGCCGACGCTGAAGGGCCATCGACTACAGATAAGAGGGACTCCTAAGACTCTTTTAAGAAAAGGTTAAATAAAGGTCGGAGGCTGTGCGCTTGTTGTTGGCTGTTCAGATTCCTTCGACCCCCGCCCACCCCTTTTGAGCCCCTCATTCCCTCACGGGTACCACGCGTAACCCCACTTATGAATCCCGGAGGCTTCTTCGAGTTCAACCCCCTCGCGCGGGCTCTCATATCTTTTATATATTAGAATTTTCACCAACGTTTCCTCGCAAAAGCTCCGCTCTGTTTACTGTTTGGATTTATTCCCCCGCTGCAGCAACCTCTCTTACTGAAACTCCCGTGGCTGTATATGAGTTCCTTATGTACATCCTCGCCGTGATACTTTCGGTTCTCCACGTTGCCGAACTTTCTACTACGCTTCATCTGCTGGTATAAGGGTACCTTTGCAAAAATCCGTCAATGCTCAGGAGTTTAGACAAATCTCTGACTCATCATTATTTTTGGCTAAATATTTAACAACTCAATTTTCGTAGATGTATTGAAAACGACTGTCTATGTAAACTTCTATATATAAATTCATAAAATATAATTTCATTTTGTTTTCAACCGTGCAAATATATCAAAATGAGAAATGTAAAATTAAAAGAACATTTCATATACGAACACTATATGTAATTAAATAAAATTTTCTTTGAAAACATAATAATAAGATTTAAATCAAGTACTATATATTATTCTTTGAATAATAATAAGATACGTGTCTAATTTAGAATTATTTATCAGTCTCTAATTGAAGTAGTCGATTCAATAATTTGTACCCAAAAAGAAGTTTTGAGGTCTAACGAGAATCTCTAGGAAATCGAGCATTTTATATGAAACAAAAATTGAATACAATCACCTAATGATGCAATTGTAATGATTTAATAACGAACAATCAACGCCAATCGTTTTGTAATTGCTCACTAGGTGGAAAAAAGGAGAATATCGATATCAGCCGATAGGCGGAAATGAATACAAAACGGGTATCGAAATTTCTGTTGTGTAGGCGATTGTTCGATAGCCGTCGAACATCGGCCGTGTTTTAAACCGGTGGGATATCGTTAGATTTTAAACTCGTTACAGGCACGCTGTCAGGAGTGTTTATTCAGCGCGCTTTTCTGCATGTCGACGATGCGCGGACTAAGCTACGTGCGTCGAGTCTCGTTCGATGCTTCGTGTGTGCAGACTCGCTCGCGTTACAGATACTTTTACATGGGAAAAAAGCCAACGAAAAGAGTTGGACGTTTAAATTGATACCGCATCGACGATCTACTTGCACGATGAATTCAAATCACATTCCATGTCGATTCTTTATTTGTATTTTGCATTCACCTGCCTATTTTACTTCACAGTTTTGATGTACGTAGCTGCTTTATCAGCCGTCCAATTGTTACATATAAATTTTTCAAATTTAATCTGGAGGTCGATGTTTTAAACATATAAAAATAGGTTATTTGTACACAAGCATGGAAAGATAGTTTTACCGAAGTATCTAAAAATTTAGCTAGATATAAGTCTAAAAATAACTTTGTTTAAATATCAAAATAATTATGTAAAACACTTAAGCTGATTGCTAGAATATTAAAATATTTTGCAGCATTGCTCATCATATTTGAGTTTCCTTCAGAATTATTTTGATGGTCTAATAAAATTACATACATTTTCAGATTTGTATCTAACTAAATTTTTAAATATTCCAACAAAATCGTTCTTTCCGTGAAGGTATTGATTAGAAGGATGACAAAATAAATTTAATTTTTGTTTAAAAAATAATTATTTTCTTATAATATAGTATTGTAGCATATAAGAAATATAAAACGCAAATTTTTCTATTCTTCAATTGAATTAATTTATAGACGCGTGTATAACAATTATATGAATTGACAATATTTCTAGATCGTGTGATAGAAACAAAGTAAGACAGAGACCATAAAAATTATCATACATTATGTATGAGATAGTTTAAAAAGGTTTACTTGATATTACAGTACGCGATACTCTCAGGTTCTCTCAAGATACAAAAGAATAATGGAATTAAAAACCGGAAGACCGCATTCTCAACTGAGTTAACACCTGGTCCCCTTATTCGCTTTATCTGTCGAAATTCTCTTTTGGGTTTCAGTCGCAAGAGCAAAAAGGGAAGAGTAGCGAAGGGCAAAACAAGGGTTGGTGAGGTGTCCCTATCTCTCGTTTCGTATTCACGCGGTCGCGGGCCAATCAGAGGCGCGTCTCTTTACACCCGCCTCCTGTTGACGTTTGTCATAATATTTTAATATTAAATCGCGTTACGGGCAGTCATGCGCTCGCATAATCAGACGTTACTCACTGGCCCGAGTGTGTGTAAGAGTCTTACGAACGCGAGAGGGAGAGTGGAAGAAGGGAGGATGAGCAGACGCGACACGAGTATTCGACGTCCCCATCGTTTCGTGAGAAATGTGGAATACAAATTACCCTACAGATTCCGACCCCCCCTGTCGCTATCATTGCCAAGTTCGAAGAGAATGAGAATTTGGGAATAATAAATATCTGGGCATCACAGAAAACATTTGCTAGAAATGTCTAGCTTACATGTAAGAGATGCAGACAATTGAAAAGATATTTAACGTAATGTGTACTTATTCTATTTCTTATCTTCAAGAATTATATATTATAAATAATTAATTATCTTTTTAAATATAAAGTACACAGAGATAGTACCGTTGGTTGAATGAATTCGACTTATATAATTGGAAAACGCTCTCCTAACAAAAGAGACTCCCCAGCCCCAGCAAAACGTCCACAACTTCGCACTTTCCGTTCAGGCTGCAAATATGTCCGTCTCGGAGAAAATAATCGCGAGAGGTGAGTCGCGTTCAGCTAGAAATGTCACTTACCCCTTTCGGCGAGCGAAGGGATATCCGCTGGTGACTTGACGTGACTTCTGAAAGGACGTGCAATATTGAAAGGAATTAACGATTCCGCGAGCGTCCGTTTTGGTCCGACGGTCCGACGAACGTTTCACGTGCTGCGGAAAAGAGAAAAGGGGCGGAATTGCCTGGGCGGTAGTACGGGCAGGTTTCCTGGGACGATTGACTAGCCATGGCGGATATTTGGAGAATGGCTAGGACCAAGCGGACGGAATGTCTCTGGTCTCAATCGTTAACGGGCTGTGTACATTATAGATGGCCCCGTGATTGGTTCGTCAGCCTCTCAAAAACTCGAACTCATCGCCGTCGACCTCCTCCGCCTTCTCTCCTCGCTCGCCCTTTCTCTCTCACTCCTCCACCGAGCCCTCAATGCCGGAGTTCCGGAGTTACCTGGTCGTCGCCACTCGTTTCGAAGGTTTATTTTAGTGCAGCGACGCGACCGAACGGATCACGATGACGATCCTGGACTTCTATCGGAGCTGATTCTCCCGACTGACAATGTAGAAGCGCCCTTCCATTGATATCAATTAGTACGATTCGCTAACCTTCGTTCGCCAGGATTCCGTTCTCTTGCTGAGTTTGTTCATCGTCTGACGATGTCTCGATCGTTACAAAAATTCTTGATTGAATTATCGTCATCGTTTGCAATCGCCAAATTGCATGCGTCCAAATTTTGGGTAGTATTACGATAAATGTTATCAATTATTCAGCCCTGTGATCTCATGTGGATATTATCGGAACAGCGGAAAAAATGATTTCTTAATCTTTAGAGATTGGAGGTCTATTTTTCAAATCTTAGTCTTTCCTTGAGCAATTAAGATTTATTTATAATCATTGTTTCATTGTATTCCTTGTCTCAAAATATGATATAACTTCAGCATCATTTACAGTTTTCTCGTCCTATATATGGTTAAAGGAATCTTCAAAGATGGCTTGCAATAATTAATGAAAATAGTATTTCAATAATGTTAATTGCTTCTTATGTAATGTTTATAATGCTATTTAAAAAAAACTCTATTTAAAGACTCTGTTTAAAGAAACAGTTTGTTATTTCTTCGTCTTCTATCTCAACATATTCTCTATTTCTGGACAATTAATGGTGCAAATAATCATCTCGTCGGCTATCTGCAGAAAAATATTTACGTGAGTATTAAATATGTTTACGTTGCTCTTGACGTATTTTATAAATGAGGAAGGTCTTGTGTGAAAAAGAGTGGCCTTTCGGCGCTCACGGAATAACGTGACGGACGCGGCGCAAAGGAAGAAACAAAGATCGCTGGCATTATGCAAGGTAAACGTTGCCCATGGTATGCTCTCCCGTAGGTATCCACTGTCTGTGTGTACAGGAATTAACGCATAGAGGTGTGGGACTGTCGCAGCTGGATAGGCGAGATACAGGAGATCGAGGCTGTCCAGAGAGATGGAACTGAAGAGACGAAGGGAGCGAGAAAGTGTGCGTGCGAACCCATCCGCGAGAGCATAGGGCCGACATTGGCAGAGGGTGAGAAACGAGAACGGATGAACAGAGAAACCGGAACAGAGGGTGCATCGGAGAGAGTAATTTCAACATTCTGCGGGTTTGCTTACATCCATCGGTTCAGCGATTTCCGCGTACGCATTGCGAAATGTGCAACGTCGTACGTGTCGCTGCAGAGACAATCTCCAATTTCTTCTCTCGTTTCGACAGAACGAGTTTCCGGTTGGATACACCGATACAAATGATAAAGAAAAAATTGAATAAAAAAAAATGTATACATATACATGTATATAAAATCCTTCATACTTCACAAGCCACATATCTTATTTCCTTGATTTATCGATTTTTTTTTTAGCAAAATATTGTAAAGAGTATTTATCGGTAATTTACTATGTTAAATATTTCTATAATTACTTCTTCAATTGCTTACTTTTAAAAAAGTACTCCTTTTCAATTGTTCATAACTTTAATATAACTACTGGTTGCAATTTAAAAAATATGTAAAATATTTCACGAAACAATGAATAATTACATAATCATAAATGTGAAATAAATAAATTTGTTTAACAGAGAGTATATCGTCAAACAATAATTAGAAAATGGGAAGTATATAATCCATGAAGATAAAAATAAGAAAGTGAGAGAAAATTTTCCCTCTCTTAGTAAAGTCAAATGTTTATATATACATGAAACAATCTGTTGTTCCATTGAAACAATGTTTAAAGTTTCTCTTCGAAGAAACAAGGAACTAGATGGATCCTTAGGCAATGGCCAGGTAATCTCTTCGCGCTGGAGAAGGTTGTGTTTTACTTTCATTCCGATTAATAATTCAGTATCAATTAGTGGCCGTTTGAATTATGAAGAGACCTTTCTTCGCTCCTGACTTTCCGGCTGGCGGATCTCGTGGCTTCCTTGCCAAAGGAACGAAGCAAAAAATACAGGGTCGACGGGATACCTGCGCTCGGATCTCGTATGGTATATTACACCCGCTCCGTTTTTGATTAAATTAAGTCAATTGCCGTAATAAGTACGCCAGCATATCTAAAGCGTATGCTTTTACTTGATTAAGAGGTAATTATTCGAAATGTTTGAGTGTCAAACTTTCGGTACTCTTCCAGTTATTTTTCTTGGAGATTTTCCAACTTGGACGTAAAATCGAATCTAATAAGTTTATGTAAATTTCACGTATATCACAATAAACGCGATAGTAAAATTGAACTGCATGTCGAGAGAAATTCGTAAAACCTGCCTTGATAAAACGCGCCTCATGTTTTAAATACTCTTCATGTCTATTTTCTGAAAAAGGCAGCTCAAACACTGCCATGAAGGAACAACAATTTTCAGACTCCCGTTGTAGTTATACAAACACCGTTAGACTTCTCCGTTACATTGAACGCGATATTGTAATATCGAGCAGCAGCAAACACGACTTCTATTAATTCCATTTTCGCAAAGATACAGTAGATTAACGAAGGATGGACGGAGGGTGGAGAACGAATAAGGGAGGAAGGAAGAGGTACATAGAGAGAGAAAGAGAGAGTGAAGAGGCTGCTGAAAGAACATGGTGAACCAGAGAGGCCGCTGGAAGCCCTCGCTGATGCAGTGGAGAAAAGGAAAGGCTGACGAAGGCAAAACCGCCCCTGAAAAGTCTCAGGGGTGGAAAAGACTGGGACGATGGTTACCGCCAAGTGGATGTAATTTTTCCGTTGTTTGATTTTCATTAACGACTTGTGGCCAACGCGGACTGGCAACAACGTGGCTTGAAGGCAGGGGAAGTCCAAGAAACGGGAAATTATGCTCCACCAAACAGATGTATCCTTTATTTCATTTTCTTCGGTGAATGTAGTCAGAAGTTTATTCCAGCCGCTAGAGGCGGTTACGCGTTAATGGCAAAAGTCAGGAGGAAACAGAATATCTCGTGTTTTATCGCTCGGCATTATCGTCCAGCTGCAAAATATCCTGAAATAAGGTCAATGAGGAAGCTACGGAACGAGTTATATTCAGTATCGAAAACAGAATGGCATAATAAAACGAGAAAATCAATTTGACAACTTTTAATTCGGACAGTTCCTTCAAACGTAATCCAATCACGAAAAGCTTTAGGTATTGTACGTATAGACAGATAGACAGAAAGAAAAATAAATACAATTTTATTACAAAAATATTAATTAAGATATTTTTTTACATGTATCATAAAAAAGTGACATCGAATTTATGTAACATATATAAGTAACGTTAATTCAGAAGTACAAAAGACTTAATACAAATTTCATAAAATTTTAGATTATGTATTAATTAATTAAATGTTGATAACACTAATATTATACTACATTTTTTATACCTTATTATATTTTCATTAGGATAAATATAATAAAAAAAAATATATACGTATAAAAATATTAAGAGAATGTTACGCCTGAATCAAGAGTTAATTATACCCTTCTGCAACTCAGTAAAAAAATAAACTTTTATTTACAATTTAACACAGAATACATGTTCCTGTGTCAGAAAAGCAAAAAACCTCCGATGTAAAGACATATGGCTACAGGAGGCAGGCGGAGGCAGAATTTCTCTCTCTCGAGAAAGAGCGGCCCCAATGCGATTTTCCCAAAAAGGCAGTGTGGACGCGATAAAAAAAAGGCGCGGAGTGAATAATGGAAAGTGGCGAATTCCTTTTCTGGTAGTCGCGGGGCAGACGAGCTCCATTAAAGGTCTCTAAATCCCCGACGTATCCCGCCCCCTTGCGCTATTCACTCATCCCTGCAACCCCCCGATCCCTCTCGTAACCTCGCCGCGTACATGGATGGATCATGACCCAGCATACGGGCGTTCGCTTTTGCTCGTAGACGCATATTTATTCGCAGTCCATTTTGGTTTGTTTGCACAAACGAGAGAGTCCGTCAGGCCGACGACGGACCTCCGACCGCCGTCGCCTGGTCGCCCCACTTTTCCGGGTACTTCGCTTTTGCATTCCTACGCCCACTCGATTCCGGGGATAAAAAACACAAGGGAAACTGGCCGCCAATGTCCTTGACGTACTTTTTCACGATTGCTTTATTGTAAAATCGCATCGCGAGCTTTCCGGGTTTACTTTTATAACAATGTTTGAGATGGCTTCATCTAACAATTATACGATTCATTTTATTTTTTATTTTTCCATTTATTGTTTTAAAAACATGTTCAATAATTTTAATGTGCCGTAGCATAGAATATCTTCAAACTCCTTTTACATTATCATCTCTAATTTTTTAATAGAAACGCAATTTTTAATAAAAACGAAATTCCTAAGTCGTTTGACTCAAGGATGAATATGTCTGTTGGTTCCAAGAAGGAAGTCCTTCAAGAGTTGCAGCGCAAAAATCGAAATTGCTTTTAAATGGTAGCGCATAAATAGAAGATATATTTTGCATAATTAGATAGTGTAATTTTACAATTCTAAACGACTTAGGAATGAATATGATTCTTTGCTCTAAAAGGACAGTCATTTAAGAGATGCAGCGCAAAAATTGAAACTACATGAATATGAAAGCGTATAAATAGTCTATAAATCCTGTGTATTTGATTTTCCAAATCGGTTGTTATTAACATGTGGAGGGGGGGGGGGGAAGCTGACTGACAGTCTACTCAGCCACCCCCACAAAAAAATTTTTTTTTGAGTGCAAAAATTTTTTTGCAGATTTTGAGAGCGCATAAATAGTGCATTATTATATAATTTATTCATTAAGATTTGGTTAAGTAAGGGGAGGAGGAGGAGCCAGGCAGACAATTTAAGAACTGACTCAAATTATTATTTTATAAAACCAAAAATTTATAATTTAAGTTAGATTGTGAAAAAATTCAGTAAGTGTAATCACGTTAGCGAAATTCAATTAATAAACTTCTTCTCACACTTGTCGTAAAATACATCTTCAGCTCCTGGAAAAAACAATAATAAACGATAGTGATGTAAAAAGGAAGCGCGATTAAGAAGAACATAGTAAAAAAGGGTTGCGGGATTCGAGTGGCGTCAAACCGTTTTGAATTTCAAGCTCGACGCGGTTGGAATATCGGATGAAATTGTGGTTAAAAATTGTACAGTATTACTTAAGCCTCGTCTCACCGAACTCGAGGAGTTCTTGATGATACAATTAAGTCGGGCAACAGCGGATTTTCTGACTCGGAAAATTATCCAATATTTTTCACGCGCTGCGCGAGGGTACGTCACCAGTCGAGGAACGAGCAAAGGGTGAGAAAAATGTCAGGTTGTTCCGGGCTCAGGAATTAGAAGCGAAAGGGGGTGCGAGAATATTAAGAGTAGTACAAGGTGTCTTTAGATAGGACGAAAGGGTAGCTTCTTTCTAATGAAAAGTGGACCTGCTAAGATGTTTCTCGACAAGAATAAAGGTGCTTGCAACTAGCTTAAAATTATCCTTTCTTGTTGTTATCACAATATAGAGACAGTAAAATGATTTAAGTATTTACATGAAAGTTACAATGTTTTTAAATGTAATTTTCAACTAGAATAAATCAGGATAAAATTTGAATAGATTGTTTAAAAAAATTGAAGTCGCGTAGTGTATTCAATCAAACATACAAAATATACATTATTGCACCAATAACGTATATTTTGTATATGTTTTGATTGAATACACTACTATAATACTATGTGTGATCTCAATTTGAAAATTTTTGTTCACCTATATATATCTAAATTATTCCGTTTTAGTCTATAGCGCATGAAATTCCGTAGATACGTTATCGTTCAAAAGTTTAAAAATACTACTTTTTTAAATATCAAAACAATGGTTTCAATACTTCCAAAGAAAAACGTCATATAAGAAATTGATCTCTTTGTTTTAATTATTCAACACACTATTATTTATTTATAATCATATTTCCGAGGAAATATATCATTAAAAAAATTTTACCAAGTTAATATGCTATGTCATTATTCTGTTATTATGAAAGAATAAGGTTCGTGGCTTGAGTGAAATTGTTACTGTCACATTTGTTACTTATATATCAATCAAATATTCTAGCATTTCAAGGAAATTTTATGATTTTTTAATTATTTTTTACAGCGTGAGTAAAAATATTCAATAATAATTGACATTAAAAACTAATAAGTAGGATGCTTTGAAATTATATGGCAGTAAAAATGAGATTTAATAATTATTTATAATGAGATTTTATAAGTATTTTATATATTTAATAAGTCAAAATTATACTTAAAATTCCAATAATAATAAATTTTAGTAGCTAAGAGTTGAAATTAATTGTAAATTGTAATTTCATAGTATGCTTTTCTTATAAATTAAAACTTTATGATTGATCTTTTTATTGTATTTCTTTACTTTTAACTGCTTCCAAACATTTGAATGTAGTACATATCGCGTCTTTTATTATTTTGATTGTGGATATATTGCCACAAAAATGTACAATGTATACTATTTATACTATACGAATGGTCATATATGCGCTTTGGAAGGTTATCCGACAAATGTTATCGATTTACGCAGTTCATATATACGCATACGCTTTAGAATAGATTTTATTTTAAGGTATATATGTGTGGATTGTTATTCAATTTGCTTATTTCAAATAAATTCTTCTAGGGTTTTTAATTTAGAAATATTAAATTAGTTACTGTGTAACGGTTTCGCTTATCGATTTTGGTTTTATTAGATCAATGAGGACGAAGAAGGGGAAGGGGGAATATAAATTCAGTATCAAAATAATTATAATATGTTTTGACTAATATATGTATTCCAATTTCTACAAAATCAATATGTTATAATTGAGTTACAGTTAAAATATTCCTATAAAATAAGATTTATTCTTTATTTATCAAATTTGTTGTGCAAGCAATATGAAAATTGAGATAGTTTTTTTAATGTTATGTATAACTATTAGATAAAACAGAAGTTGAATAGAAAAAGAGAAAAAGCAAATGCAGTAGGTATAAAATACTAAAACGATTACCGTGTTTAATATTCATTTTGTTCAGTGTCTTGAATATTAATGTAAAGTATAAAGTAAAGAATGTAGAAAACTCTAAAAATTGATCGCGGAAAGATGTTGTAGATGAATAAAATAAACAAAAATATTTTTACAAATACTTTAACATCTCATTTATATTAAGACACAATCTGCAAATTATTACATAATAATAAGTTGACATTATTATATCTTGAAATTATATTACATCTTCCCCTTGTTTAATTGGTTTGACTCGACAAGATGCAGAAATTATTTGATTTTCACGAGGCGAAGGATTAAATAAAATTAAATTTAAATCGACGACACATTCCTTTTAGAATATAACCATTAGGTAGAATATTTTCAGAAAATAATTTTAGCTTGAATATACTCTTATCAGTTTGAAACCGTGTGACCAAATAAGCAAACCAAACAGCAATCCTTAATATAATTAAAAATAATTATATTAAGTTGGTTAAATACATATAAAATTTCTTTGAATGCAATAATAAATAATTAATGATCTTGTATTCTCTTTCAATTTCTGCTATCCCATTGTCTTCATTAACTAATCGAGAAGTGATCTTGCATTGAGAGAAGAAAAATGCAATTACCATAATTTGACTATAATTTATAGTCATTTTTTGAGACTTATATATTTATAATTTCTAATTATTTAACCATACAAATATAATCAATTATGTTATTAATAGTCACACATATTACTTAAAAATTTTTAATTTTTTCTTAAAATATTTTTTAGTTATTACTACCACATAAATAATAAGTGAATTTATTTATATTTACTATAATTGCAATTATATATATTTAAAAAAATGTTCATTTTATTTATCACTTAAAATTTTACTATATTAACACTTGAAATTATCATAATTTATAATATAATTTTTTCATGTTTAAAAGAACTACATATATAATTATTACTACTAACATTATAGCAGTAATAACCATAAAAATGAAGTTTCTAGCCATAATTATTTACATGTAATTATAGTCACAAATATCAAATACTTTTTTCTCAGTGCACATATAGTGATTAGTAGAGCGCCGTATATTTCCTTATAAGCATATTCCAAAAACTTAGTAAGTCAACATCCAATTTATTTATCGAAAAATAGGAAGGCTCCCGAGATTTTTGAAATCATGCGTAAATCACATTTCTCTAAGAAGAAGAAGAGGTGGCGTGGCCTCTTCGCTTCGCGCTCTCCTGTTTTTCGTCGCTAATTCGCCGAGAATTGCGTTGTGCCGTTCCTGTTCCCGAAAGCCGCATTTGTATTCAGTTGATGGCGTCGGCCGGATCGAGGGTGTGCTCTCAAGATCGCGGCAGATGAGGTGCTTTAAAAAGAGAAAAGGAGTAAACGCGCGCCGCGAAACGCGGCCGCGCGCCGGAGGTCGCGGGAGGAGTGGCGAGATGAATAAGAAGGAGAGGAAGACGGTGGCTGTGCAGGAGCGGAGGATCCCGCGTATTTCATATGCAGGGGGCTGTTTTGCTTGGCCTCAGCAATATTATTACCATATTTTTCGCATAATGCGCTAGCGTGTATGTGTCTCTTATTTCACGTGACACCCTCTCGCCGCGCGCTATCGCGGCGAGGAGCGCCGGGGAACGTGATGCATTTTAACGTCTTATCATTCTGTTGTTCGTCCCATGTTTCTTTATACACTATTTGCGATGCACCGATGAAAAGTTTATGCAACATAAGACATCGGAATCCGTCGTTGACCTCGATGTAAGCACTTTGATAAAAACAAACTTTTCCTTTATCGCGAAGTTTGTTGATATTGAAGTAAAAGATACATGAAAAAATATCGAAGAATTAAATGTACGTTTTAGATATATTAGAGAGAGTTAGAAAGAAACTGAAGCATTATTATCGAAAATATTATCGTATCATTATTGAGCCATTAAAAATGCAAAAATACAGCCTAAGAATTAATATTGTCAAAATATTTTCGTCAGAGGAAATTATTATAAAAATAGCTTTACCGAGAAAAGATCAAGATGTCTCTGGAAAATTAGAATTTAAAATACATACCCTATGAAAAATATTTCAATACTCTTTTCCATACATTATACATCCGTTCTGCGACGTGAAAAAAAAAAGTGAAATCGCAAAGTCATTTTCCGAACATTTACCGAGGCACTTCGAGTAATACTTTACCCCCGAAAACGGAAGGGATAAAATTTTAGAGTCGCCGAGCCACGATGAGAAAGAGAGCAGGGATGACGCGTCGAATCGTAGCGCTTTTCAATACAAACATGCGGATGAAAATAAAGGAAGCACTACAGCAGAGACGAAACTACTAGCATCCCCCTTGTTCCACTTCGCGCACGGTCCACGAAATCTATTCGTGTGTAGATTCCGGAAAATTATGGTCGATAAAGAAACAAATTTCAAATTCCGTCGAAACGGCACGTTATAAACATTATTCCGCTTGTAGCGGGATTCTCTCACCGCCAACCCTCTCATATTCTGTTTTCTCGAGCACCCTCGAAATGTTTCGAGCGGCATCATCCCTTTAACTTGAATATGATTTTCGAGTACTCCTGCGTGTACGATAAACAACGTGCGGATACGATCGCAGTATCAACGAGGTTCGATCGTTCAGTAATTTATTAGCAGTCTCGAATTTCATTTTTCCGTCGAAATATTTTATCATCGTATTCATCACTTTCGTATCTACGCGTGAAATTGCAGTAAAAGTATAATAAAAATTGCAGTAAAAGTATAATAAAAATTACAATAAATTTCAGGGGAATATTTATCTCAAACGAAAAATTTCATCATAATTATGGAAATACCGAAATTAATACTTCAAATTTTCATTTGCGTTCGCTTACCTACGTGTCCGAAAAAGTAGAAAATTTTGAAATGATTTGAAAATTCTTGAGGATAAGCTCACCTGGAAACAAAGAAAACTCGTGTTACATATCAATTGTATTTGATTATACGTTAAATTAATTTCCAATGTCAAAAAAAAATATCTAATTTAATTCTACGTAATTAAAAAAAAGCAAGAAATTCATATCATCGTGTAATTTAATGAAATTGAATAAAATTTTGAAGAAGTAAAGTTATAATACTGACATATTAATTATTACTCAAGTTATCGCGAGAAACAAATGTTTCATCCGAAAAATAGCATTTGGCAACAGAAAAATAGCATTTGTGTGATTACAGAAATCAATAAAGATTTCTTAACTCAAACAAACAGAATTTCGTGCAAGATCTCTGTCGTGGATTGCGTAAAAAGTACAACCATGTGTTTCGAGTTATTTATTCAAGCCGGGCGCGTTATATATTCACGCGCTATCGTAATATCTTCTCTAGATAAACAATTATGTAATGCAGAAAGAATGAGAAAGAGAGGGATATTAAATAAATAACAGCGCAACTGTTATTTATACATTCAACTTTGTTATTTTAATTTTTCATAATATTTATAAATTTCTATTTCTCTAAAAAGAAAGTTAATAACAAAATTAAGATTCAATTTTGCTTGTAACTAATAATTATATAATATTACATGACAATAAAAAGTATCTGTCAAATCGTTTTAAAAATTAAAAAATAATCATAATGTTTAATTTATTATAATTATATATATATATATATATATATATATATATATATATAAAATATAACTTTATAACTTTAAATGTCATTGTTATTGTCATTCTAATTTATTATTTCAAAACGCCAATATACGTTATGCACGAATATTAGAAAGAATATCAAGAGAAATCGAGAGAAAGCTTTTAATCACAAGTTTCCGAAGTACCTGAAGTTTTTGAAATTTCTGAAGTTCTACTTAAAGTAGGTATACACGTCTCACTCGTTTACAATCGATATTTAACTCCACGACCGGATACTTTATCATCAAAGCAGAGGTGAGTTAGAGTCGACTTTGTTTCTAACGGGACAGAAAATGATGAAGACATGAATGGAGGTACCCGAACGACCGTTGGTCCCAACAGGGTGCTTAAGTAAAAATATTTAGGCCGTTATCGAATCGATCCCGCACGTGACCCAAACTACTTAGCGAGTGTCTCAAAGCTTTGTCTCGATGGACGGCACACGTTGCGAAGTACATAAATTCTTAACTTAGAAGAATCTTTTTTATTAAACGCGCATCATTAATCATACGCTTGCGTAGCTATTTTTTATTTCATAATTATTTTGCATTATTTTCCCGCTAAAAGTTTTCTCTCTTAATGCTAGAAGTATTAATCTTTCTTACTGATTAAAAAATTTAAACAATTAAATTATTATGAAAATAAGGAAAATTATTTTTAAAAAATGAAATATCGCATCAGAATAAAGAACATCATAATTATTGAAAAATCAAAAAAATTCAGAATTCTATCCTTTACACATAAGAAATATAATATTAATCTAAAAAATAGATACGAATCAATAATAACTGCTGAGTATTTCTAGAATTAGATAATGATTTTATACATATCTGATTAAAAAAAGAGATATACAATTATAAGATTACGATGTCAGAATTATGGGCAATAAAAAACGATAAGCACCATTTTTTCAATCAAGTACGTCTGCAGGAGTCAAGGACTCAACTGCGACAGAAAGGAAAGCAAATATACGGAAGTTCTAACACTCCTCCTAAGTCATAGATTCTATAAGGGGGCAGTTTATATGCAGCCTACGGATGGGGTCAGCATGGCTGAAGATATATATTTTTCAATATAACACGCGGGGGACCGGCGGTTCGGACCGCGTGAATCGTTCGACAGAGCATTCGAAGGAGGATTCGAGCAGGAGTCGATGTTATTTTTTATCTTTATTAGATTGCCGGATACCCGTTAGTTGAGGTTCGACGTGCTACGGACGAACGTGCATGAATATCAAGTGCCGGGTAACACGTGGCGCATTTTATCGTCCTTCTGGCGACTTGAGTATATCCTTCGTCCGTAACGGACTCGTCCCTATGTCAACCCTTTCCATAACGGACTAAGAAGCCGCTCAATTAACTTTAAACTGTAATCGATTGAGACGAGAAATATATACAATTTTATATTTTTATGAAAAGTAGTCTTGCAATTATGACAATTATTGTTTTGCCAATTCGAATTTTTAATCACCGCGATTTATAATCTCTTTCTCTATAAATAATAATATATAAAAATAATTTCTATAATAAATAAAAATAATCTTTATAATAATGCATATAAAAATTATTTTCACATTATTCTAATTTACTCTCTCAAATTATATACATTTTATCTAATTGTACGAATATGAAGTACGAAAATTTCTAATCGTATATCGAAAACCAACTATTCTTATCAATTTTTACATGGATAAGCTGCAAATTATGTTTTAAAGAAAACGGATGGGCCCGCCGCGCGTTTAAACGATAAGAAAACGTAGACGGATGTTTGTTTGGTGGGCCGTTAATGTCGCCGTGTGTATTGTTTACAGAATAACCGCTCGGCCTCCCCCGCCAGCGGCGGTGCGGTTTGTCGATATTGAGAGAGTCGAGAGACGTGGCGGTGTCTTCCTTTGAAAAATACTCAAGGTAAACTCGTATGTTGATTGTATGTTCAGCCTGTGAGAGGGCGAGCTCGTGTGTAAAGAGCGCCTCTCGGTGGAATTTCCAGGACGTTACATCGGCTCCTTCCAAAGTACTTTAGTTTCCGTGGGAATCATAATCCCAGTTGTGAACGACTCCGCGAGTTATCGAGGAATTTGCAAACATAAGGGTCTCGGAAATCTCGCCAATCGAAATCTCGTCAGCCTCGAGTGGGTCAAAGTCTTCGATTTTATTTTGTAAAGAAATGCGCAAAAGATAGATCATTGCCATTAAATAAGCATGAATTTTACGGATATTTGTTTGGATATCAAATTAATATGCTATATAATATGTTAATAAAATTAAAAGAGATATAATTCAGTACAGGATTAATATGATCATAAAGGGCATAAAAGAATGAAGCACAATTAAGTACAATGGGTATAATAAGGATATTGATATTATATAGCCTGGCCATAAAGTATAAAGCACAAGTATTTAATTTATTGCATTTTCTTGAAAAAAAGGCAAGAGTAATAAAAATAATAAAAATAATAAAAATCGAAAGGTAATAAAAATCAAAAGGCTAATAAAATATTAAAATTATTTTTAAAAATAATTTTGTTAAATAATACTATTTTTTAATTTATTATATTTCTCATTAGATACACAACGTTTATGTCAATTATGAGAGTACTTTATACTTATGGCCGATGCTCATACTGTACTTACATTTAATATATCGGCAATATTAGATAACATGAAAGAATTATAGAAGACGTATGATAATGAGAAATAATTGTGAGGACTCTTTCAAACAGCTTAGTCCGTATACTCCCTTATTCAAAATGCGCGTGGACATACCGGCGGACAGTAATTAATGGAGACGTAACGAGTGGGCGTAGCCGGGGACTAATATGCGAAATAAATCTACGGTAATAGTAAGTAATTTGACCAATAAGTCGATAACAAATTGGGTTTGCCAGCGGCAGTGCGCGGCTCCCTTAATGGCAGGCAAGTGACCGGATCCACCCCCTTGGACACCCACTGCCCTTTCACTCGTTTGTCGACCATGCAGAGCCATCCCCGCGTACACGTCGCCTTTCATCCCCTCCTTCATATGCTCGAGAAGCACCCCCTTTTGCCGGCATATTCAATATTTCACGGACTCGTAGTGAAGGAAAGTTTTGTTTAAGCTGTAAAGTCAAAGGGTAGGCAACGAAGGCTATCTTTTAGTTGTTATGTCGAGACAGTAAGGGACATTGAAGAAAGAAATCAGCGTGTGTATGGAGGATTGACAATAAGACAAGACATATAAATTTTCTATGTTAAAAATATAAATAATTTTGCATCTTAAATTTGTTAAATTATAATTTAGAGAGAAATCATAACTTAACATAAAAAAAATATATATATATATATTGTATATATTTAACCCAATTTAATGTAAGATACACTCTATATTAATAACTTATTTTTTATAAATTTAGCAAAGACTATCGCATACTTTTCAGAATAATATAATCCAGTATTAAAATAGACTAAAGATATCTATATATCGTGTTGTATCGATAGATGGAATGGATTTAAAAAGTAAGATCTTCCTTTATTTGAAGACGAGGAGGTATAAAGAAAACCCGTTGGTCAGTCGTAATGAATAATGTCCCCATCTGTTCGGGACATCCCATCAGTAACTACAGTCCCTTCACCCTCTCCTTCTGTACTTCCTCACCTTGGTGCTCACCCTAAAAACCATTTCCACCCCATCGCTGCTTTCTCACCCGATTTCGCTGCATATCAAATTATGGAGTTCTGAATGGCCGATCGTCGCCTGCTGCTGCTTGTGATATATTTGGATATATTAAATTTTTTTCATAGTGGACACCCAACACACCTACGTTTACGTCGTAACCGAATCAATACAATATTCGGCCAATCTTCGTATTTTCATCTTACTTTTCATTTCCACGATACAGAAACGATATATTAAGATTTAAAAAAAGCAATTTTTATAAATCTAATTAATTTTCAAATAATTTAATGTTATCAGTAATTCCAAAATACCCAAGAAATGTTATTTATTTACTAATTTATTAATTATCTACATATTTATTGAAATAAATTGAATAAATAATTTTAAATATTGAAGTAATGTATATTTAATTGATTGTTATTTAATTATAATATTATTTATCAAAATTTTACTAAGTCAAAAACGCAAAATTTCTCCTTACAAATTTAACTTTTGAAAATTCCACCAATTTTGTGAGTGTTTTTGTTTACTTAAAAACATATCTCCAAATATTTTTTCAATTTCTTTCAATTTCAAAATATATTTTATACGAAACACAACAGAATCGTATTAGAATTAACGACAAAAGCGCAGTCGAAAATTTGAACAAGAAAAACGTTTATTGAACAATTACATTTCCCTTCGGCCCACCCATAACCTCCACCCATAAGGTCGAGAGGCTTCGTTTGCATAGTCGCCGACACCTTGCGTGTCCATTACGCGGGGGTGGCACAGACGAGGCGCGGGGACCGACGTTGGGGGTGGCCGACGAGGGTGAGACGGTAAGAGGTGTGAACCGTAAACGCGCCACGTGCGCCAAATGGAAATGGACCAAATATCGCTGCAAACACTCGACCGTGCGAGTATCGATATACGACGCACCCTCCCTACATCTCTCCTACGTCCTGTTCTCCCCCGACTCTACTACGATCAAGGCACATACATATGAGTCCATGTGAGCCTCCGTTTGTAGTTTATACGCCACCCTCTCCCCTAGCTTCGTCTCGCCCGCACACGTGTGCGACGTTCTGCTTGAAAATTCTCTGGTCATTCGAATCCATCAGGAGTCCGCAAAATATCGTGAGCTACTTCTCTTGTACTCTGACGTTTCCAATATGTGTGTGCACAATGTGTTGATACAAAACTGTGTACGTGGAAAGAAAACCGTACGATTTCTAAATGGCGCATATTTTGACGAGAATATTTTTCGCGCATTAAAAGTCAGTCGATTTCATTTTATAAATTAGTTTTATACGTTTCTTTCTTCACTTTTTTATGATATATAGTATTAACTTTGGGTTTTATATATCAAGATTGCCATCAAGATAATTATTTTTCCTCAAAAATTCTTCAGTATGATAAACAAAACGTATTTTTTTAACATAATTAATTTAATAGTAACATAATTAATCATAATAAAATTATTATATACATAATTTATTCTACATAAAATATAATATATAAACTTATATATTTTGTAAGTAATGAAATTCAAAAGTTATATAAAAATAATGGAATATAAATTATCTCTCAAATATAATTACATATGTAAAATAATTATATATAATTATAATAAATGAATATCAATAACTCTATTTAATATTTAACATAAATAATGTTTTTTAAATAAGACTTTTTAATACAATAACCAATGAAGACTATATATAATCAAAGTGAGTTTTAGTAATAATATTACTTAATAATATTTTTGTGAGTATTTATATTTTCCAGTTCAAACAAACTGCGCGTCGTCAGTCTTAAAACACAGTTTGAAATTGAATTGAAGCTGGAATTACATAATATCACAACATTTTTTTTAATAAATAAAATTTCGAGTTCTATCAATCGATTTTTCTTCTTTAATGTTCCATGAATTTGCTTTTCCAAATTACTTTCCGCCATAAAAGCGAAAAGTTAATAATTTTATAATAATTCAATTATAATAGATTAAATATAATAGTCTTAATGTAATGTTCTCAATATAAATCTCGCATTTTAATGCATTATCACGACACAGATCAATTAAATTTCCTAATTCACAGAACATCACGAAGAAGGAAAATGAGACACGCGAGAAATAATTCCCTTCTTGCTTCCAACCAGTCGCTTCTTCATTTATCAATTCATCCAATTCACTGACAAGAATCGTAGAAAACATGAAACTATAGTGGAAACAGGCAAAAAGAAGGAGGCGAGTAAAGATAGATACGCAAGATGCAAACTGGGAGAAGACAGAGACATAAAGAGCGACAGAAGATGAACGAAAGATAGAAAATGAGAGAAAGAGAGAGAGAGAGAGAGAGAGAGAGAGAGAGATAGAGAGAGAGACAGAAGGTCAACGGAGGGAGGTGGAGGGAGCGAGTGCTTCTAACTAAACAAATATGTACTCACGTACTCATTCACCTATCTCTCAGTCAGTCCTACGCTCCTAGAGCCCTTTTAAAGACTTTTCCTGCTGCTCTTCTATCCCGTACCCCCGACTCTGGGCGCCGACACATCACACATCCTCACGGCAATCCGACAAAGGGAAAAGCGCGGTTAGGACTTGAAATGTTCAAACGTCGGATGTACATGTGTGCACGCTTACTCGGGTGGTTTCAACGAGAAGAGAACGTCACGCGATGCTCGGAGTGCTCCCGCGGCGATTGTAGCGAGTCATCGCTGCTATCACCGGTCGAGGATTTCACAAGTCCTTCAAATGGAGGCTACCCGATACTCGAACTTCGAGACGTATCTCCGTCTCGTGCAAGAAGCCGCGGAGGAATAGGTTTTTTTTTTTTTTTTAGTACGTAACGAGTGTACTCGCTATGAACGTTTATGTATGCAGATCATGGATTATTTAATTTTTACGCATTATACACGAAGATCCTCTTGTGATCCTTTATTTGCCTTCATTTATATTTCCTCATAATAAGGAATTACAAATGAGTCGTTCGTTGTCGAAATGACACAAATACATTTTCTTACAAGCATACAAGTCACAAAAAATATTTACTAATGAATACTAATGAATTTACCGAAGTTTCTTCTTGGAAGCTTCTTATGGCATCACATTCCTGATTAAAATTTGCATTTAATTCAAATTACTATCATCAGATCTGCTATTTAAAAACTCGCACGTTGCAAATTCTTAAAGTTCACGAAGTCAATCGTACCGATTTAGTTTCTTTTTCTTCTTTCATAAAGAAGAAGAAGAAGAAGAAGAAAAAGGCAGTATATCGATCGGCGCGATCAGCTTCAGTGGAGACGAGCCTTAAGATAATTAGAACAATATTTACCGAGGCGCAAAGAATCCTTCGTATCAACCGGATCGCTCCCAAAGTGCATCGTGCCGATTTCGAAAATGGCATCAGGTACGATTAATCGCGATGCGGGAGCGTGGGCGAAGCGAGCACCCCTAACGAAGAACGCGGGTCGGACGTAATCCGCTCTGAGAACGAAAGAGGGGACGAGGAAGCCCTCTCTCACAGGGGAGAGAATCGGCGTGGCTACCCCCGAGGTGGGGTAGTCGCGCGCTAGATGATATCCAGAGGATTATTCTCTCCCGGTCGCATCACAAACTGCCGTGACAAATCGCCCTATACTTTATGAGACGAGTCTTTCTTCTGTGCGGCCCAGCAGCCGCTCACTCTGTTGGAGCATATATCACCCGAGGCTGTCGATATATTATCGCCCGCGACGCCTACCGTCGCTGCTCAGCAGAGTCAATACACGATGCGCCGAAACAAATAGCCTGCGAGAGACGCACAGCGCGAGTGGGAGAAGTGACAGTAGCAGCCGGCCGTCAGACGAAATCCTTCGTGGATTTAGACGACGATATATAGGTCTCGAGAATCGATCGCGCCTCCGATATTTCCTTTTTTTTTCTTCTTCTTTTTTTTTTGCAATATCGCCGGTCTCTCGCAACGCACGAGCGTGAATACTGCGGATAATGCGAGAAAATACGGAAAGTAATATCCGACACAGTTAAAGCGTACACAAGACTGTTGAAATGTGTAATTATATATTGCAAAATTTATATGATATACAATCATTCACGCATATAAAATAAAAACAACATTGAAGATCAAATTCTCCACTTGAACTGCAATAAAACGTTACGTCGTTGATAACTTTCGTTGATAACCGCGAAGATAATAATTTTCGATGCCTCTCTCGTTTCGTATTCCCACAATATAAGCCGGCACATTTTTAATTATGTTCTTTCCTATTGCGCCACGCTATGTCTTTTAATGTGGGCTGTATAAATTGTTAATTTACAATTATGATATTCCTGGCCACTTTGTAATCGCGCCGTTTCGCCATTCGGGCGTTTTCTCAGCCCTCAGCCGTCGTAACCCTTTCCATAAATTTCCTGCTTTCAGTGGCCGATTTATAATTACCGCTTTCATATACCTAAAGTGTAATTTGCTTGTGTAAATTCCACATGCTCGGCTCGATGTAGTAATATTTCACGAACAATTCCGAAAGGATACGGTTTACGCGAGTGGCCGCATATTTTCCGCTGCCCGCGGAAGATAACGGTTTGTATGAGATTTATAATACTTCTATATTATACCTGTACTTCTTCCTTTTTAATTTTATAGAAAAATTTGCGGAACAACCTAGCCTTGGAGGGGTCATTCAAAAAAAAAAAAAGCAGAGCTTGTTCGTGCACACCGCATGTAGTAGCAAATATAAAAATTTATATCTATAATACTACCGCTAATATTAGTTTTCCGTGGAATGTCTTCCTCGAAACGCGCAGGCGCGGTAGCATTCTCTAAATATAAATTAAAATCGAAGCATTAATGCTTAAATTAATAACGAAGTAATTGAGACACGTGTGTCATATAGAATTTTAGCCGGTTTGATAATCCCGGTTTGTACCAAAATGACGCACCGTACAGCGAACTGTAATGCAATTAGATTTTAATAGGACCGTACATTATTCAGAAACGGCAGTTTCCACGTCGATGAAAATTTAGAGGCGATACTTTATGTTTTAATATTCATATGTCATATCAATGTCGAATAAATGTGCGATTGCTGTCCACGATGCTTTATAATATATGCAAAGTGAATATGTAACTAATGAAAATTGAGGTGGAATTGTTTCTTTGCATTTCTATTTTTATGAAGATTTTTTTGCTTTTTCGTTGCTAGAAGACGTAAGATAATAGATAGCGGAAGTGTGTACCAAATTTATCATGCATTTCATTACAAGAGAATGTCTTTCTAACTTTATCATATAACTTTACGGTGCCAAGTAGACTATTTTTTATATTTATAAAGCTTGCAAAATGCGAATAATTAATTTAGCCATAAAATAACATATATCAGTAAAAACAGTAAAATAGCTGAATATTAAAAAAAACAATTTTTTTATTTTCAAATTTCGAAATATTTTCTTTTTTATTTTTTCTTCTGTTTTAATAGTTTCTTTTTATTTTACATTTACTCTATATACAATATTTCCTTTGACATTTATAAAACACCCTTTATCTTTTAATCAACTTAGAATTTATTAACAGAAGACAAACAGTTTGTGCATGCATATACTCTAAAATTTCAATTGATACAAAAAATATTTAATCAATTAATACAAAATACATAAAATAACTGAAAAGATTGCAAAGATATTGCGAGTATTGAAAATCAATTACATTTCGTGCAAATCGCAAATCGAAGTGTGTAAGAAACAGTGGCATGCGGTACGCATGCGATCGACATTCTGCGGTTCGCGGCCGCAAGGCGATGCGTTTTGCACGGTGCTAATCGCGGACCGCGTTTTCGTGGAGAAAGGCAATTCTCTCTCTTTCTCTCTCTTTCTCTCTTCCACTTTCCCCAATCGGCTGATGTTTCGTGGTGCTTTCGTGCGCACGGTGGCGCGGTAGCCACGCGACTGTCGAGCAGGTAGTAGCTTACAGCTTTTCGAGCGTGGAGTTTCGAGGTTTCGCGGTTTCGGGGAGGGATAGGACGAACTGTGGGTGAGAGCGTGGGGTGGAGTGAAAGGGGATGAAGCGTCGGCGCCCGACGATACACTACAGTACCCGACACAACGATGCGTGCGACTATCCCAGTGCGTGCCACGCGCCCGACACGACAACATGTATTTTACCACGTTGTTCGTATCAGCAACGAAGGTAAATCTTTCTGATGGATGCGGATTGTTCGAAGAGTAATGTCAATATTTTCAGAACACAATCTAAGATTTTATTAACACATTCAGGTCCGTATTCACAGTCGAGGATCGATCCACGGAGGATTGATCCTCATTTCAAGCGAGTTAGGTTTGAACTAAAGATTGAACCAATCAGATTTATTAAATCGTGGTTTGAGAAACATTTTTCAAATGAAAGACTGATTCAAACTTAGCTCAAATCGGATCTCAAGTTGAATCACGACTATGAATACAACCCTCAGTGACTGACTTGCATTGATTGCATTTATATACCTCATTAATATACCTCATTAATATATTTAATATAAACAATTGAATTTAGAAATAATTCATCTCTCAAGAGAGTACTTAAAAATTAAAAAATATAATATGCATGTTAACTTGAAAAGAACTGAAAGTATTCAAGTCGATCATTAACGTTTTCATTTAAACTTTTGCGACACTAAATGTGAAACGTTTGACAAGATACAGTTCGTAAACAGTCATTAAAAGACAAGAAAATGAACACAGTAGATATTCGCAAACGATAAGAAATTTTGTTTTTTTACCGCTTTTTACTGTTGTAAGCAGTCATAAATAGTCAATAAAATGACAGAATGAGAACGCAAGGACATATTTTTATTTATAATTACGATATAATAAGAGTTTCATTTTCAATGACAATAACAATGATAAGTCAACAGCAATAAATACTAATCATAATAAAATGAAACGGTGACAGAATACATTCTCATAGAATGCATTTTTAGTTACGACACGCGCGCACGATTGGCATAAATTGAGATAGGTAAAATTCTAAACTGATATTTTATACCGCATTCCAGTTTATTACTCGATGGAATTTCAAATATGCTATTTTCTACGAAATGCAACTGCCGTTAATAGCGACCGCTGGCAGTCCCTACGTCGACGTATGAATGCAAAAATTGATCCAACGATTTCAGCAGCTGTTCACAACACGTCAAAAGAGAATAGCACGCTCTTCACTCCACACCTCTCATTTTTTATTCATGGGTCTAGACCTAGTAGATTTGTGCCAAGTTGTATGAGAACGGAACATATATCAGTCATCGTACGCTTACTTGCTACAAAGAAGAATGATGACGAAGAGAGACAGATGTTGATAACTTCTCTGATTTATTATTATTCGACGATCTTTCGCGCTTCTGACGCTGATATTACGTTTTACTTACTCTACTCGATCATCGTCTTTAAAAATCTAGATGATTCAGATATTCCATTTAATAGCAATTCTTCATTTGAATATTCTTTCGACTCTTTGCGTTATCATACTTTTTTTTTCTAATATTGCTATTATTCAATCGATGCTTCTGATTTATCGTAATTTTATTTCATCTTCCTGATAACTTCAATTTAAATTTTATTCTTATGAATCCAATATTATCCTCCCAATTATTTGTAAAAATTAGAAACAACCAATATTAAAAACGGTACAAAAAATAAAATAATCATACAGTCGTGAAAAATATCACATTTGACTTGCTTTAACTTTTTCTAACTTCGTTTCACGATATTGTTCAAAGCATAGAAAATGAACGTCATTTAAAAACCTCTTTGTGCGCGATGTTTCTTACCGACTTGGGAAACTTTTATAGAACAGGCGCATTCAGCGTTTCAGTAGATGCAATTGCAAGCGATGGCTTGCAAGATGACCTGATAACAATCGCGATCGATAAAGAAAACAACTTGGCCGACGATAAAGCGTAAACACTGCGTTCCCCCTTTGTCAACGTGTACACGCGGCTTCACGAACGTGAAACAAGATAAAGCGGAACAATACTTTCGTCGATTAAATGGATGCACTTAGAGAAAATTAATTTTCCGCGCTGGAAATAATGGCATCGGGTTGCTGACATAATTGACGGCGCTTTTTATGAAATAATAACAAACCACGGCTTATACAAGGGAACAAAGATGCAATTTGACATATTAATGCCAAATTTGCAACGGTTGTTATCCATACCTTATGATAACTGCCGGAAATAATGATGCCTAGTTGTCTAACTTCGCCAGATAAGAATAAGAACGTGACTACCTAATTACTGTAGTTACAGAGTAATTATGTACGATAAAAGACAAATTAATTTCTAAAAATAAATATATGAAAATATCGTAAATATTTTCTTGAAGTCAAGAAAAAAGAAATATTGAAACAAAATAATAAAATACTTTCTCATCGCAAACAACGCTTTAACAAATATACAACATTTACACAAACAAACGTTCTTACGATTATACTTGGAGTGTACAACCGTATCTCTGTGTTCAAGAATAGTAACATCCCAAGACATTATAGAAAAAAAAAAAACAATGTAATGTGTCGCAAAAGGGCGCGATTACAACTATTAATTACAGATAAATATTGCTCGTTAAGTCACGTAGTGTTTAAAGTTACGGAGTACGCGAGATGCATTATCGGTTGCTTATTTTACATCGTGTCGCCATCGTGAAAATTAAGCCGCTTGTTTTAAATGCTTGTCAAGAATTTCGAAGCTGTAAGTAGCCATCGTATCGATCGCTGCATTCGCGGCGAGTTTACGCTTACACACCTGTTTGATTGCCTCGGTTGCTGTTGCTACAAATTGACACGACGTCCTGATAGCACTCACGACTTTAAGTCAACGTGGCTGCACGTTGGCCTGATGTCATTCGAAATGTTTTCCTTCACTGATATTGTTATATTTATTACGATTTTAATCGCAATATTTATCTTGATTTATACCACGTAACTCCAGTAAACATAAATCTCGTACATAAGTATCTCGAGCGAATAAATGTACTGATGACAAACATTTCACTTCAACACGATATGTATTTTATATTCAACTTCTATGTAAAAATTAATTGATTAATTTCCGTATGCTAGTTTTACTCGTCAACAGTTCGAATAATACACAAAACTGTAAATTTTCCATTAAACAATTACATCGTTTTGCAATCAAATTTAATTTACAATGTGTCGACTATGTACGATACTTTGTTAAATATTCTTTTTATTATTAGCATATTGTGTGTAATAATATTATTGACGTTATAATTTAAAAGAAAAAATGCGTTTCCTTCGATAAATGCACATCGTTACACTGTCACTTCTCGTATCTTTTAAAAGTAACTTTTAAATCACTGTTACACTTGTGCTGCAACTTGACAATTATTGCATCCTGCTGCAATAGCGACGAAACTGTCAAGGCAAGTGAATAACCGCACATCCGTGGACGTACGCACTTGTCAATCGCTAATAGTTCAACCACGGATCTCATATCTACACTTCGCCATGTATCATTTCCATGGAACTTGGGATTCACGCACAACATTGATACATAAAAAGTATCGCTTAAATTCACTCCATTCACTGTCAGTGCAAAGCTCGTTGCGTTGTCATTTTCTATCTCTCTTTCCCTCTCTCGCATGTTCGTAACACGCTCAAGGAAAACGATCGTAGAACGATCTTGGTGAACCGTTAGACAGAGAGAAGCAGATCGACAGGTCGCCTCAAAACGAACTTGAGCGAAGGAAAGAGATGGACATACTGGAGGCGACCGAGAGAGCAAGCGCGAGTGTGCGAGGGAAAGAGAGAGTGAGAGAGAGGCAGTCCGAACACACGGACACACGTGTGCCCGATGTGTCCGTGTATGCTCACAAGGAAGGAAGAGAGAGAGAGAGAGAGAGAGAGAGAGAGAGAGAGAGAGAGAGAAAGAGAGGGAGAAACATACCCCAAAGGTGTCAGAAGGCGCTGGTAGTGTTCCGCGGTATATCTGCCGGTTGTCTCGAGACATCCACGCTCAGTAGGCGATACCGTGTTTGCCACGACGCTGCGAGGCACCCCAGGCAGGCCTTCGAGGGTGGCCTCGAAGGCGGTGGTAGGGCGACTTGCTGTGTTGTGTCGGATGCTACCGGGTAGCGAGTACTTGTTGTTGAGATGCCGGGTACAGGGGGTAGGGGTAGTAAACGTAGGGTATACGGTGACAGAGAGAGAAAAAAGGGAGAGAGAAAGAGAGAGGTGAGTGAGTGAGAAAGAGAGAGGGTGCATACACAGGAAAAAGAGAGAGGGAAGGGATTGGTGTACAAAAGGAGAGAGGTGGGGGAGCGGGAGGGGAAGGTGCCGGGGGGTGGCACCCCCGAGAATAGCCTTGCGCAGCTACGTCGGCTGGCTGGTGGAGAAAGCGCGGGATAAGGCGGTGGTTGTGGCCGCGGGTTGGGTGGATTTGTACGTTGCGGGGGTGGAGGGTGTGCGCGAATCTCTAACGGCGGTGGCTGCTGCTGCTGCTGCTGCTGCTGCCGCTGCTGCCGCTGCTGCTACCACTGCTGCTGCTACCACTGCTGCTGCTGCTGCTTCTGCAACCCGTTCCGAGCGGAGGCTCGTCCGCTAAACAGCGGACGCGCGAAAGCACGCGAAACACAACTGGGTCGCGACGTGGCTCCGTAGTCATTCTCGGCGGTATAGGGGTGGTCGCCGCGATACGGGCGGTGGCGGGGATGCAAAGCTGAGGGAGGAGGGGAAAGGCACGCGGAATGTGTCGCGGAATGCTAACCAGATCATTGGACGTTACTGTATTGAGGAACGAGAGGAAATACCTCGACGACGTAGCGTAGTACGATGTACGTAATACGAAAGGGATAGACGGGGTGAATGACTAAGTTTCGACGCGTGTACAACGACAACGGCGATAAGGACAACGAGGATAACTGACTCGCTTGCACGCGACGCGATGCCGCAATACCTCACGACGAAGCAAGCGGCCGGCCGAGGACGCGACAGAAGTGTACACGCGGCACGGATGCGCGCAACTCTGCGGGCGGGCACGACCGGCTGCGCTGTTTTCCTCCCTGCCGTTAAAACAATAATGCAATATTTAACCATACATACGGGGAGCGAGAGAAAGAGCGTAAGCGAGAGAAACCAAGAGAGGGGGTGCCGACGTCGGGGCGAGAGAAGGTAGGGAGGTAAGGAAAGTAGGGGCGGCCGTAGGGGACGCGCGGGGGACTTCCCCCTCCAGAGGCAGCCGAGAGGCAAGTTGTAAGCTCTTCGTTCTCTTTCTCTCTCTCCTCAGCGTTCTCCAGCGATCGCGGTTGCTTCGTGCGCCGTTAGTTGTCTCGGTGCTGCTTTCTCATCGTTTTGTCGCTGCGTCTCTCTCTCTCTCTCTCTCTCTCTCTCTCTCTCTCTCCCCTCCTCTCCCACACCTTCTCTTTTTCCACGCTTCCCGATCCGTCTTTCTCTCTCGCCACCTCGCGCGTGGTGCAAGCTTTTAGGGGCATCTCACCCCGCATCCAGCGCTTTTATGCGACGGCGGCAGTAACAGGGGGAAGAGGACGCGAGAGGGGCACGATATAGGGGCGGATGTGATAGTGGGGATCGGAGGCGGCGCACGCCTCTCTCGAGAGGGATGCAAGGGCCAGCAGCCTGGGGTGGCTTTAGACGCATTCTCCCAGCGATGCAGGTGGGCGAGCGTCGACAGAGAGGATGGAACGGAGTAACGGACGCTCGTGCACGCGTACACTCCGTCGTACGACTACCTACTGACGGCACTATCCGAGGAAGAATTATGTTAAACTTTGCATTCGAAAATACATAAGAACTTCGTTCATATGCGTCGCGTTTATAATCAGACAGTTCTGATTCATCGTATGATGACACTTCTCTTATTCTTAGAACAAATACTAAAAATGTACTTCTTGTTACAAGCTTATCATTATTTGTTTTCTATTGTATGCACATGTAACAACTGCGCGTAACATTGCAGCTATTTCAGAAGATTATGTTATCGGTAATTTTCTCAGAAATAGTTCCTACTTCTCGAAAATAGTCTGAGACATTGGAAATAGAAGTTTTTTTTTTTTCATTGTCATGAGAATCAGCAAAGAACATCATATTATAGGCGAAATGATCGAGCAATCGATAGAAATTTTTTCTAGAAAATATTACATAACATCTAATATTTTTATATATGCAGCATTTCCCAAGCACCTCCCACTTTAACTTAATTCAACATTCTTCGAAATTAATTTTCATGTAGGAAATAATAAAACATTTTTTATTAATATATGTTAATAATTATTTTATATTTGTCAAAAATAAAATGTTAATATTTAATAAACATTTTTCAATAGTTATACATGTATATATTTCTCTGTAACCTATATATTAAAGTTCCTTTTAATTTAACTTGGAATTAGATTAAAAAATGAAATTGTGCACTTCTAACGCAAAAAGGATTTCATTTTTCACTTTACTCTTATTTAAGGTTACTTATTATTGTCTCCGTACTTTTGTCATTAAATTTGTCATAAATTTTAATTAAGTATACTGATCAAAGAATCACACTCATATATACACACATAAAACAGTTGAAAGAAAGAGAAAGTGCACAATGATGGAAACATACTAAATGTAATTCATTGCATTCAAATTTTCATATTTTTTTTATAACGTGAACACGTGACGTTGTCTTTCAATTTGTGTATTCCACGTATTGCAAAATGTATCTCCCAGGCAAAAATGATTCGAGACGACATTTATTGCTTCTTTTACATCCATCAACCGTAATTTACTTTAATGCAAATTTTTATCAAATGTCCCGCATTTATCGCGGCATTTATTTCTCCTATCGACCTGCGTGACGCTATAATTAATATGGCAGCGTGTCTAACCAGCGAATATAAACCCTTAACGGTGAGATCAAATGTGGTATCTAAAATTACAATTTTCACCGATTAATTATAGTAGTAGTGCTCCATGATAACGTAACCAAATTCGAGTTTAATTCGATTATATCAAGTGGACACGTCTGATATTATCTGTCAATGATTACTCATTGTCCATAGGCAACAAATACTGATTTATGTCATTCATTGGCTCTTAATACAGATACCACGAACAGATTATGCCATTTGATCCAGCCAAATTCCATTCGTTCGGTCAAGAGTTCAAAAGGTGAATCATCAAACATGAACATACTATTTAATACGTTGTATACAAATAAAATAAACGCCAATAATTAAGACTTAATTTTTTTTTTAAATATTGTTTTTTAGTTAATATTTGTATAATATTGAATTAATTGAATATTGTGTTGCGTCATTAAAAATTAAAAAATACTTGAAATTAACTGAATATTTACACACAATATTAAAATTCATTTCTAATTTTCCTTGTTATAATATAAGATATGTTGCTAAATGTATTATTAAATCGCTGCTATTAAATGACTGATTATAATACATATATGAACAATACATCGATTACATTATGTATATACCAGATTACCTATATAATTTTTTTATATTTGGATACCACTGAAGATGACCAGAGTAATGGGCGAAACGTTTGAGTTAATATAATTTGTAATTCTTATTTTATTGTTGATATTATATTATATTCGCAAGAGACAACCAGCGCTCATTTAACTTGAATAGCCAATTACATGTATTTTTTATTATCTTACTCTGATGAATATTACGAGCCAAATCAAATCGATTGTATCAAGAAATGGTCAGCTGAAAAACAGAAGAACATAGTGAAACGTTATGCTACGTTAATTAATAGCAACTATAGCCGGGCGATCATAAGTTAAGCCGAAAGAGTCATAAGTTACATCAAGAGATCGAAGTTTTCGATACGAAAGCGTCTCGTAAAACGGGGCTTCGACCTGCGTCATAAATTTGCAGTATAATTCCAAGAATAATCGTTAGGAGCAGATGTTGCTAACAATAATCTAGGTAGGTATCAGCACAGATCTACTAAAACATTCCGGAACCGATCCATTGATATACGTCGTAGCGCGCGATAGGTACGAATATAAAACTGTGTCGGATAAGATTGTGCGCATGAATCGCGCAGCTAGATAATGCCACGATGGTGATCGAAGTCGGATATGAAAGAAGTAAAGAATCGATACGAGAAGGATGTCTGCGCCCTGTTGAGTTCCCATCGTACTGTCAGGCTATAGCACGCGGGAATACATTTTATATTTTGTTATTTGCACATTTCTTGATGTATAATCAATAATGTATAAATTAAGAATCTTTGATAATGTAATAATAATAATTTTACCAGACAAACGAATAGAAACGTAATTGTCCATATCCTCTAACTTAATTTGTATTAAAAAAAAAATCATTTATGAAAACATTAAGTAGCTATACATATACAACTCTCTCTTTTTCTTTTATTCAATCTTCTCATTTTTCTATTATGTAAAATTATATATATTATACATTATCCAATTAATCTTATACTTTTAACTAAATTATACCAATTAAAATTCTTATGAAGGACACAGCTATACTATAGCCATTCGTTAATTATCAGCGATATTAAAGCCTTCTCCCCAACCGTTATTGCATTCCCCAGCATAATTCCAAACGCTACTCGCCGGATGCTGGTAGCTCAAGCAGCAAAATTAAATAAGAGTCACGCCTGCATTCTGCGAGGCATTTCTCCTCCGTCGTTACGAGCAGATACGAGGTTGGTCCGCGTAAGGTAGGTACTCGGAAAGGGTCATCCCAGGGCCCAGCCGCTATCCGGGGAGGACGATCGAGACGGGTAGGAACGGTATGGGGGTAGCTTCGTAGTCCAGATAGCCGGTACACTTAGCCGCGTGTATAGCCGTTCTCTCTCTCTCGAGGACAAAGTAGGGGCGATGATGGAGGGGGCAAGAAGTGGGGCCGGTGGGGAGTGGGTGGTAAGCCGTGGGGGTGGCTACCACCCTTTGCAACCCCCCCACCAGCGCAGGAGTCGCGTCGCCGACGCTCGGCCAATAAGGAGGCCCGCCGACACAGAGACAATTCAAATGCTGCGCCAATAACAAACGTCTTTTGTTGTTACACGGCAAACTTTCTTTTCGCCTGGTGCTGCTGTTTGTGCCGTCCCCGGGATGCCCAACCCTGCGGGCGCCCACCACCACCCCCTGACTGCAGCCTCTACACACCTCGCGACCGCCCCTTACCGGCGATCCTGTCCGTGGGATATATTTTTCTTTTTGCCTTTTCACTTCTCTTCCTCCTAGCTTTTTTTCACCATTCTGTCCCTCGTCTTCTCCTTCTCCCCCGCAATCCAACGGAGCGTCAACATATTAAAACGGGGGGAGGCAGTAGGCGGTGGCGACGGCGAGAGGATCTGCGCAATGCTGACATTGCCTTTCCGCGTTTGTCTGGGCCACTGCCTTTCGGTGCTTCCGTCTTTTTCTTCTTCTACATTGTAGAGTGTTTCATCGCCTACCTCGTGGTGGTCATCCTCACAAGAACACCCACTTTACTTTTCTCTCTTCTTCTTGCACCATCGTGTTTCTAATTTGTGTAGCCAAACTCAAGGCTTAATTAGGGTTTATCAATGACATCGCATGTTGCTTAATATTCATATTTTTTTCCTCTAACATTTTTTGTTCTCGAAAGCGGAAAGAATCGCAAATAAATATATTATATATTTTTTAAAATTATTAATTCGATTAAAACATAATAAAATACATGTATTGTATACCAATCTTATTCATACTAGATTTAAAATATTTTTGGAAAATTCCAACGCAATTTTTTACTGCTATAAATTATTTAACTCAATAATGCACAAAAGTGCAGCTAAAATAATGTATAAATAATATATAATTCGCACATATTATTAAAATAACTTTTAATATACATCAAATGACGGTTCCTGTTTCTAAAAAGACACGTTATTATCTTGGACTCACGCAGTATTAGGATGTTGGATTAAATACTGATGAAACTTTGCCAATCGACCCCGCTTAATGTCTCGTCTTAAAAGAAAGGAATATCGCCAGACCACCGGCGGGGTTGAGGCAAGATGAAGCCTCGACGGAACGAAAGGATAAATATTCATTGACGTCTTCATCAAGACTTTTATGACCTGGTAGAGAGGATGAGATGACGGGAACTACGAGGCTGCCTTGCATTGCCTTCGGTCGATTCACTACGTAGTGTACGGAACTCGTACACAGTGTATAACATGAAAAAGTATAATAATAATAATATAACGGAATATTTCCATGCTAATCTAATAAAACATAATTATATTGTATAGTTATAAGGAAGATAGAAATTAAATTATGTAATTAAATTATAAAATATATAACAAGCAATATTTAATAAGATAAGATACGTCGAGTTATATTTTGCAATCTTAAAAATGACTGTAACACATCCACTAAAGGTAGATCGATAAGGTCAATCGCGTGCGATAATTTCAGGTACAGATATTCATTCTGGAATATAATTTATGCAATTTAATATGTATGGTAAAATCATGCGCGTGTAAGAATAGCCAAACCCTGACTAGTATAAAATGTCTGTTTGATATATTTAATGCTTGACGCGACGTAATCTATTAAAACCTTACAAATCCCCGGAAAGCGATTCTAAAGATTCTAAAGATGTAGAATGCATAAATCACTATAATATATATGAAAGAGCTTTTTCTCGAAAAAGATTTAAAAAATAATTAATATAATGATATAAGAACATCGTTTCTAGCATAAGAAAAAAAAGAGTAAAGTAAAAAAGATGCTTCGAGATTATCTCTTTCCAATTTTGTTTTCACTCAATCATACACAGGCTATTTTTTTTTATTCGAAAAAACTTATAAAGTTCTGTGTGCTCCGATTGGAACTCGGAACCTCATTAAACAAATACGCGAATCAATGAGGGACCGGAGATTGTCAGGATTCGAAGTGAGGAGGTGGTGTCGAGGCAAATTAGCCGCGCGGATATCGCAGTCGGATGTGCCAAAATTCTCAGCAAGTGACGGTATCGCTTCTGGGGGTTGAAAGAAAAAGGGATCCGTTGAAAGGCTGCTCCTCCGCGGCGCGAGGAGCGGCACGAGGGCGGGCGGCAAAATTGAAATTTCTTCGCTCGAGCGACGACGCAGCAACTCATAAAAAGTTTAAACGTTTCACTCTCTGGCTGGTGCTGCTGTTGCTGCCCAAGTCTTTTTTCCCAATATAAACTCCCTCTTCCCTTCCTTCGCCTGTCGATTGACTACCGCGTCTTTCTTCATTCACCCTGATACTGGCACAGACTCAACCCCTCGCGGAGATGCTTACGGCTGGCAACTTTTACCCTGAGAAATTAGGGGCTTTACTACGCTCCTCTCCATCGTGTTACCCCTCGAGATATCGTGAAGCCAGCATGCGTGTCACCCACGAAGTGGTGATCGTAACACGATTGTTTTTATTTAACCAAGTGGGTCGTCTGATATTAAATTTGGGAGATAATGACTATTGATAAGAGAAGCAATTATTCTTATAATTATAGAAACTTATTAGATTTCGCGTTTCATATCTGTAATATATAATGTCCGTATAAATTACAAATTAAAATTTAATTTAACTCCATTATATCGGTAAAACGGATTCAAGTTCTGTCTTTTATTTTTTATAATCACTATTTCAGACCGAAGGAAGTGATTGAGTCGAGAATTCTGCATCGTATGTTTACAACAGTTTACTATGTGTTCAGCTACGAACCACTGGATTCCAAGTTCGAACAGGCGAGGGTTGCTGACTCCTATTTACCAATATGCTGATGTAATTATTATATTGCCTTCAATCTCCCTTCCAACGTGACTTCTTATTATTTGCAATATTAATGTCATGCGTATTCATCAGTTAAGACTCGATCGATTCCTCCGGCTCGAGCACTCAGACAAGTTTTTTGTGTTGTACTTATATTAGATATTTCTAACAACTTGGTATCGAAATAGAATAAAATAAATATATTATCTCATCTCTGTTTAATGTAGATTTTTAATAATCTAACCATAGATTTACGCTCGAGCGCCGCTCTTTAATATGCAACTTTATACGATCTATATATTCTGCTGCCATTTATATACAGAACCGCCTAACGGTGACTAAAAAGAAAAACATAAAAAAGAAAAATTGTAGCTGTATAATCTGCAGTACCGTTTTCATAATGGTTTGTGTCAACCATCGTCTTCCATTTCTGAATCACGCAGACCAAAATAGTTTCTCGATGCTCCGTTCAAACAATACATATTCAAATGGATAATTTGATCCCGCGTGGACGTGAATGCGTAGAGGGGAGGAAGAGTAAAGGGCTGAACGGAGTGGGCGGAGAGACATGTGCTTTACGACTCGTTCCATTATGAAGGCAGGATCTGACGACTGCCGATGAAAATAAAAGCGGGCACACGGAAAAATGTTGCTGCAAGAGCGGCAAATATTGTTGCGCCGCGGTCGGAGACAGCGCGCGGTGGCGGATGCCCGGTCGAAATTATTAATCGCGCCGCTGGTCCTTCGACCGGCGGCAAATGTTGACGTTACCGGTACGACGAACGTTGCGATCGCACACCGACGTGCATCTACGGTGAACGGCGCGGAATTTAAGAGCTTCGAGAATTAATTGTATCAGCACTGCGCCCCTCTTGTTTCAGCGAGTGCTCTTCCGTTCTATACGCGATTAAAAATCGTTCGCAATTCAATTTATTTAATTTAATTTAATATATCTTCATATACTGCCGTCTGCTGCTGATATTAGTATTTGTTTTCATAATAAAATAAGAAATTAAAAATAAATCAACATATATCTACTATTTGTTAACTTAAATTTATTTATAAGTTTGTTACTTAAAAAACAGTAATGCATCTTTTTTGAGATACACAACAGTATTTACATTCTTATAATATTATAAAAATAAATAAATATAACAAATATAAAAAATACACTTCCTTTATATTTATCATTTAGCAGGGATATTTTTAATATGAAATTTTAATATGATAGAGAAAAATTCGAGTATCTTTCATGTGATAAATTGAGAATACAATAATATAGTTAATAAATACAGCCGATTAATGGTACCTAATCAATTAGCAAAACTCGCACATTGCATACTTCTGAAATAAGTCCGGTTCTCCTAAATCTGTGGGAGTCTCCGAGATAGAAATGACGGGGGTGAAGAGCCCGGTCTTGCTTATAGGTCGCATGGGTGTCAGAGTCGATATCTTGCCGGCTCTGTGTCACAGAAGGGACGTTGGTGGCGGAAGGGTGAGAGACGGGTAAGAGAATCAGCGGGGGAGAGAGGAGGGTGGCGGGTGAGGTAGAGTTGCCGGGGGTAGGTGCGGCTGCGAACGTTGGGGAACGGGTACGAGCGAGGGGGCATGATTAGCATTACACTCTGAGCCTCGATGATCAATAGTGGAAACGTCTCTCCCTTCATTCTCATTCTCTCGCTGTGTTAGCCTTATCTCCCTACCCCCTCGCACCCTCTTGCCCCCTCCCGGCATCGGATATGCGCGAATCTCCCACCCCCTTCCCCGGAGCTTTCTGTCGCCCTTCCACCCCCCCCCCTTTCCGCGCATTCCGAGTACCTATTTCTCTGCCACTCTGTACTACTCCGAACGCCTTTCTCCCTCTCTTTTTGCGGAAACTCTCTATTTCTTTTTAACGCAAATGCTCAAAATGATGGTCTGCCTTCAGCTATGTGCTGCTTTCTTCGACGGACCAACGAGTACGTGCGTTGAGATCATTTTTATTAAAATTGTAACTTGATTAATGAGCATTAAAGGTTTCATAATTATAAAAAATTAATAAATTAATAAATTAATAAATTAAATTATAAAAGGTTAACTATAATAGCTTCTGCGCAAATTTTTTATTATTAATCAATTTTGTATTTCGAAGACTCTAGAACAGATCTCGATCAAAATTGAAGTGCTATCAAAAAATCGCGCATTTATTCATCTAGAGCATCATCTCGTATCCCGTCATTTTCGCGTGGAGCACTTTACATATACGCATCATTCTCGACAGAGAGCATAATCCTCCGACGCGCGAATCGCCACGCCAACCCTGTTCCATTTCCCCCGCGACATTCCTCAAAACGAAATGCCTGCAGGTTCCTCACATTTATTCCGAGCGCCGCACAAAAAAATGCCGCATCAGCCGGATGATGCGTGGTGTATCTATACGTACGTATATAAAGAACCGAGATTTCCTCTCGGCGTCTCGAGTCTATACCGTAGGTTACACCTTCCTCGGGCCCAGCCCCGCGCCAGCCCGAAGACGACCCGGGGATGTTTTATTTGACGGTGTCAGCAAGCGGGAGATATTAACCGAACAGCTCTCGCCTGCTGGAATTATGTGGGCGGATGGGTGGCGCGAGATTCGACTTCCATGGAATTTCCGGAGAACGCGGTATTGTAGCGAAAGAGAGCGACGGAGAGAGACGGCGCGGGACGAAAGCGGCGGAGGGAGAAGGACGATGGGAGAGGACGGGTCACACAGGGAATCTACCAGGCGAACTTCACCATTCTGGATACCATGGTACCCCGGAGACACTGGCCGTGCCTAACTGCAGTCTCATCCCTACCGGTCGTTACATCGTCTGGGTATCTGCATCTGCATCGGGAGCATATCGTATTCGGCGGTAACTCACGTGGCGCGTCCTTGTCTACCCGCCCCCGCCGCACGTCGGACTCAGAGGTGATCAATGAGACCGCCAGAAACGACGGAGTTTTTGCGAGATCTATGCAAAGCGCATATTTAGAAAAGTACTCGAGAGATTTCGAAATTTTCCTTGAAAAATGTGACGAAAGGATACGTGAGATATTGAAGCAATCTGTATTATTGCCGATTGTTTCGGAGAGTTTAATAAGTTTAATTAGTACTTCGTATCTTTTTAAGCAACATAAAAAGATATTTTAAAAAGTGACATTAATATGGATCTTCATCTTTGCAATGTCACTCAACGTTCGCGATGAGATAATTAAAACGAATTCCGTAAACTTTTCTGTGTATTTCTGGCTGACTGCTTCGAATAAGTTTGAGAAAAGTAGCAGTTTTTGGAACTTTCGTAGAAGTGACACCGGTGGCAATAAAAAGTCGCAAGATAAGACTTCGTCCTCCATAGATTATAAATAAAAGAACGTGGCGACGCTTGAGTGTCCTAGATAAGATAATATCCCCGAGAATAATTTTTTCTCATATTATATTATGTATTACAATCTCCCTCCACATCCATAAAATGCAGGCTCATTTTTAATAAACGATAATTTCAATAATGCAAAATTTTATGTAATAAATATTGATCAATTTAAATAAAATATATAATATAAGATTCAATTTTTTTAATTGTGAAGAATTAATTATGATTGTTCTCGAAGTAATACTTATTATTTTGTATGAAATATAAAATAATTTTATAACTAACTAAAAAAAAATAATTGATAGCTCGATCATTATATGAAAAATACATAATCGCTACTAGCAATTACGACAAAATTATCGCGTAAAGTATCGAATCCTCTCTACCATCTATCGCGTACTCCCACTCTCTCTACTTCCTCTCTTACTTTGACAATTTCTTTCATCGGATCTCCTTTCGGTTCATTTGACGGGACGACCTTTTTTCGCGCCCGCCGCACAAAGTGTCGATCCATCGTTGTCTTAATGGGTGGCAGGCCACTCGTCCTTATTGCAGACTTAATTACTACCTGACGCCAGAAAGTTATAATGGCCAACAAGGAGTACTCGAGGGCCCTGGAATCTTTCAGTCAGACGGACAAATCACTGTCGAAATAAAATTTCTTATTCCAGCGATATTTCAAGTAATGCTGCCGATCCATCACATCTCAACTTTTCAGTAGTCACATAAGCGAAAAATTATGGCCGTATTTAAATGGTTTAATTGGCAAATCTAAATTTGAATAATAATAATAATTGTACTAATATTACAACTAATAGCAAACACTGCATTAACACATCCTCTGACTTTAATACATATTGCTTGTTTTCTTCATATTGCTTAATTTTAGAATATTTACTTAATGAAAGAATCCTTAATTCTATATCCACATTTGCGCGAATCTCTATAGGTATTTCCAAGTATACAAACTTGCAATAAAATAAGTCACTTTATACGACATATAGAAGCTGTTTTTATGAAACAATTGTTATAGAAGAAAACATTATACATAAAATGTAAGTGAGTACACGACGAGCTATTTGTACAAGTAGTATTCGTTCGAAAGAACAACTACGAAAAAGACACACACCTCGGGCGATTGGCATAGTAAAACGACTGCCGCAGTAAAAGAAAACTATGCTTACTACAAGGAAAATTTTTATCGACTTGCCGATCGCGCGCCAACGATACCTCTACGAGTGATAACATAACGTGGAAATGGCGGGGCATAGCAGCCACGCGTTCGCAGAGGATAGTCTTCGAAACGAAAATCGCTCGCGAGCGAGGCGACGAGGGTTGGAAACGGCGAGCCTAAACAATATCTTGCGGCAATGTAAGGAGCGTCTATTGGGCCATTACCGACGGTGGCTGACCATTTTGGCCATTTGGCTTGGACAGTGCTACGTCAGCGGTCTTGATTCTCCCGCCTGTTCTCCGCCTATTTCTCCTTTCTTCCCTGCCAGACTCAACCTCGACTCACTTCCGTCCCTCTGCCCTTTCCTTCGCCTACTGGAAAAGGTTTGTATCGTCCGGCAATTGGGCGTGATCAAATTAAAATTATAAACTTATCATGGACCTTGATTAAATGGCGGTTTGTAATTTTTAGAAAACTCCCTAGTAAACAAGTTTACGTTATTTGTCGCCATTTTGACATTAAAGATGTCATTTGATGTCATTTGACGTCAAAACGACGATAAACAATGTCAGTTTTTCTTTTTTTGCTGAATCATCTATTTCTATCAACTTTTTTCTGTTTATCACCACGAATGCATAATTGCATGCAACGAGGCACTTTATTGCATTTTCAGTCCCAATCGGAGATACCAGTTTTTCTTTACTTCATTCCCCCATCCCATAAATCCTATAAATTCGATAAACGCGCGGATGTCGAACGTCCACAGCGTCTAGGGCCGAATCGATAGATCCCGCGATTCATTTCCAAGACGATGGGAGAAAGCACGCGCGGCAAAGGCGTTTCGAAGAATGGCAGACCGAGAAACCAAGCGAAATCGATCGTGGCCTTTCAATGTGTCTCGGCTTTATCGTCGGCCATATATCATCGTGCCTATATCACGGCTACGGGATCTCGAAACTTTGAGCTTTTTTTTTCTCAAGATGTGTTAGATACGCGCGAGATCTCGAAATCGCGAGCTCGATCCACAAAACATAGCACGGGGGAAATGAAACACAATTTCCGCTGACGTCAATTTACGCTCACGTTGAGTCTGTAATGTGGATTCAGTAATATAACGTAATATTTTATTCGTATATGATCGAAACATTTTAAAACAGTAGCGAAAAAAATATCAAATACAACTGGATATTGTTGACCGCATAGATTAATAAATATACGAATATGAAAATATTACAATAGAAAACACGTTAGCATTAAAATTGCTTATTTAATTTAACAATATTTTAAATATGCTGCAGTACGATAAAAAACACGCGCAGAGATGAATAAAATTCTCACGTATCCTAAACGACTTTTATTTTCCAACGCGACACACTTGGTCCTTTATAAAAGGGAATTCAAATTTTCCAACCACCAGAATCGTTGAACCGCCTGGAACCGTCGCTTCAACCATCGACTCCGAGGGAGCATTGAAATTCGATGCATGGCGCGCAGCGGCGTTTACCTTCCCGTATAAAACAAGAATCGCGCAATTCCCGGCGGAAGCGCGTATTATCAGCGTCTCGAATAAAATTCAAAGACAAACGCTCGCAGGGAACGCTCGTTTTCTTCTCACCCCCGAAGGCGCCACCCCCTCCGCCGCCCTCCGCTTCTTCCATGCGCTCCCGTTTCTGCTCCAGATCCAATTCTCTTCATCATTCCCTTCTCCCTCCCACTCACCGCGCTTCTCGTTCCGCACTCTTCGAAACATTGCGCGAAATAACGTTAAATATTTACTTTCGGGACGATTGTTCCCGTCGGTACGACGGGATAAACATCATTATGTAATGTATATAAAGCCGCACGGACGGAGATAGGAGCGCGCGAGAATATGCGGGCGAAAGGCGGCGAATAAACTTTTCTGCACCTTCTCGCGCGAAGAATTGACCTTGCACGAGAAAGCCCGCTGGATCCATCCATCTGGCCTGTCCGTTCGCGATGTCGATGTCCACATCCTTCATCCGCGTACCCATCCATCCATCTGAAGCTCGCGCGTCGATTGGTTCGCAGAATCTCAGTGAAATTTTCACCATTAGACGTAACTCAATATGTTCGACAACTTATAATGTAACTGCTATCTTGTTCGCAAAGTCAACTAAAGTTTTATGAATATTATGTTAACGATAGTCATGTTCACATTTAAATCAGACTAAATATATAAGCGAGCTCTGCAAAGCTTCACGTTGCCTATATTTTCAAACCAATCTTTTTCTTTTGAGTAATTTTGAAGATCGGTTTTAAAATACTTTCATGCAATATATTTCGGAGAATTATTTTCTTATATTTTTGAAACTTGATATCATCGTCATGATATCACGCATCTTAAAATTATCACCCGTTAATTACAATATTTAATGTGTGTTAATTTCAATATTTGCATTTTTAGACAAGTGCGCGAATAAAAGGAATTTCTACGCACGTAAGGAAGATACTTGTTCGTCATCAACCATTAACCGGTTGGTCGCTGACCCTAGTTTATGTTTCTGTATTGCGAAATGCGAACTGAATGGCCGGCGAACAGTTCGCTGGGGGAGCTGACGTTATTCCGCGAAGTATTCCCTCGGGGTAAGCGAAGGGTCGTCGCGGGTAGTCGTTGAAGGCGACGCGATCGCCACTATCCCTTCGAGAACATCGTTAATTATTTCTTGGCTTTCGTCTAGCGTCATACTCGACTCGGCAGAATGACTACCGTTCGTTGCATGCAGCATGTGTTTATGTGCGTTTCAAAGAGTCTGACGATAGCAAAAGACGAACGTGTTATATATAGTTTCACACAAGTGAATTTTGAATGAATTACTTTTAAGACGAATTGAGAAATCATGAAATAATTATTAAACTACTCAATTCAAAATGTCAATACATATTAGAATAAATTTCTGTATTAATGTCAATAAATAGTATTTCATAAGAGAAAAAGTGTTGCTATTGTTTTTTTAAATGCAAATATATGTCTTAAAAATTAAAATTTAATTTCTTTAATTCATTTTAATTTATAAGCACTTTAATATGTGTTTAGATATATATTTATCTTTTATATCGCGTTATATTTACTTACAATGGCAGGAAAATTTGGATGTCAATCTGGATATCAATCTGGATAGTTACCTGAAACAAAAGAAAACTTTGATTAATTTTGAAAAATATTATATTACTATAAAATTTTGAAACATAGAATAACTTAAAGTAAATTCTATGCGTTAATAAAAAATAATATTTAATTTTTCAGTACTTAATAAAATGTGCATTTCCAATTAAATCTGTGTTATTTCGAGTGAGCAGTATGAATTATATTAACACCGAAATAAACAGCTCAGAGGAAATGTTCGGAGGATTATTTCCCCTGGATATCAAACCGTGGCAGGTACCATTGTGTCGTGGCGGTCAAGAGTACAAACGGACCGTACCGATAAGTGCCTCTATCAATCCATTCAGTCTGATAAGGATTTCACCATTGATCGCCGTTTCCCATACTGGCTCTCTCCTACCCCCATGACGTTCGTTTCGCTGCGATTAATGGACAACTATCAACGCCCTGGACGGTCATCAATCACGATTCCCGAAACATTCGGTCCGTTAATAGGCGATTTTGTATTTCCACGGGCTTCTGTCGAAAATTGTTTCCCGACGCCCGGTTTGTGTATTGTTTCAAGAAAAAAGCACGACTATTTTTTTCCGAAGCTCATTCGCTCATCATGTAATAAATTTGTGTACTTTATATATAATTTTATAGAATAAATGTATAATAATAAAAACAATCAAATAAATACCATATTTAAAAAATTTAGATCTAAATGTAACTATATATATATATATATATATATATATATATATAATATATATAATGTATTAGAAAATTTCGAAATTATATTTCTGTAAAATAAATTTTCAATACACATTGCGATGACAACACACCGTTGAATTATAATGCACACATTTACGTGGCGTCATCAGACCGAAGAAAGCTGTTTGAAAGTGGATATAGAGAATGAGGGCGCGGGGGGTGGCATGGTTGGAACAATATCGCATTTTATAGTTGTAATCGAGGATCGTAATTGAGCAAGTTTGTATGCCTGCCTGTTTCTACGACCGACTCCCCGTTCAGCGCTCTTCCACCTTCTCTAAGACACCCTCGAAGAATGCCTCGGGTGTCAGGCTCCTCACATCCCCCGTCAATTCTCAATCCGGTATCCCCGACGGTATAACCCGTGCTAACAAGATTTCGTATATGTAATTGGTCGAGTATTAAATTGCGTATTCTAACGTTAGAACATAGGAAATTGGGGAACAAGGTGAATGTGTGGAGAGACGCGGCGGTCGGGGGTGGATAATAGCCGTGGGTTGGATCATTTAGTAACATACTGCAGTGTCGTGACGGTTAAATTCTCGGCGTGGAAAGGGATTATCCTTTCGAGAAGTCGCGTCTTACTGAATCTTAAACCTTTCTTTATGCTTATGAGAGTATAATAAACTTTACAACAGAACGTTGCGTATATGTGCATAAATATCGCACTGAAGATATTGTGAATGCAGAATCTAAAATTTAATTTTAAATTAACTATACGAAACAAAGTTTATATAAAAATATATAAATTAGATATTTGTAAATGATAAATTTATTATATTATAATTACATAAAAAGAAGAATTTTGCTGAAGTGCCTAAAAATTTAACTGGATACATATTTGAAAATAATTTTATTTGGATCATAAAAAAATAATTATGTAGGATACTCAAACTTCTTACTAGAATGTAAAACTACTTGCAGTATTGTTTATTAAATTTGAGATTCCTACATAATTATTTTAATGGTTCAACAAAATTATTTTCAGACTCTGTCTCTAGCTAAATTTTTTAATATTTCAACGTCCTTTTCATGTGATGCCAATGTATTAAGAGTATTATCATTTAATCGATTCATTTGTATCTTAAATAAAATATTTTAAATAATATCGAATGACAACGTTATTGAACTTAAGTGTTCAATGTGGCAGTAATCAGACACAAGCTGTCAGAGTACACATTATGGCGATTACATTGCGTGTAGTCTTAGAGAGAAGAACGGCCTTGAAGGAATTATAGTTTCGCTTCTCTCGAAAGGGTTGAAAGTGGCATTGAAGATACCCATGAGGAAATCTCTAGGAAGATACGAAACACCTTCAAACTGTCCCAAGGGTTCGCGACAAACGGTACCAATCTTGCACGAGTGTCACGGCTAGCCAATAAACGCCAAAATCACTAAACTAACTACTTTAGGCTAGTCAGGCTTGTCATTCTCTTGTCCCTTTCACCACATCGATGCTCCTTATAGCGATCCGTCCCACTGATCCTCGAAATTGTCTTTTGGGCGTATATATACCACCTTCTTCCCTTCCTGCGCATTTAATTAAGTTGAGAGCGTCACCGCGATTTTCGAAGCGAGTCAGTACGAATGACTCGAATTGCACTGCACTGTGTGAAATACTAATTTTCTAGGAGACAGAAAGAGAAGGAGACAGAGAAAGAGCTCAGACATGTTATCGTAGCATTATATTGAATATATAAAATTATATTAAGTTAATAATATTAAAAATTACAAATTAATTAATATTCATTTTTCTTATATTCATAATATTCATATAATAATTTATTGTAAAACACATAATCATAATATTTGTTTTTAAACAAATCTTTACAACATTTTTGCGTTTTAATTTAATTCGAAATAAACACAAATTACAAATCAAGTACGAATAATTCAGGAAAAATATAACATTATCATTTATTAGAAATATATGTTAAAACGCAAGTCTTTAAGTAAAGGAAATTAATAAGATTTTTTTATCGTATAACGTAAACAGTGAGATATTCGAGAATGTCCAAGAAACTTCTAAGAAATATTTTTCTTCGTGGTGATCCTGATAAATCGTTACGAAATATACCATTTGAGTGCAAGGATAGGAAAAGACTCACATCGCATTCGCGCAAAAAATGTTGCGCTCAGTTCAAGAGGAAACTTGTGACTTTCGGCTACGATCCGCGAAACTTCTATTACGGCAAAAGTAGCTTGGCAAACAAAGCTATTTATTAACGTAATATCCTGCGAAACTTTCTCCAAGCTTATCCCTCTATAGATATAGATTTACTAACTCCTGAGTCCACGAATCTCTCGCCGAATTCTGTAGAAAAGTCCTATCTTTCTCATTTTTAAAAAAATTCAATTTATTAACAAATATATGAACGATTTAAAGTGATATAAGATATTCTTTACCTACTCATTTTACTGATTAAAAATTTGAAAATATATTCTTTTATTCAAACAATAATAATAAATAAATTAGAGCAATTTTTGATCTATAATCAATTTAATACAAAATATCATAGCATCCCTCCAATAGAAATATATAGACACAAAATAAATATTGCGATTTACGAAATTCTTGTATTTTATCATATCTTGTCATAAAGAAAAAGAATATAATAAATTAATAAGAATTATGTCTGCATAATCACAATAGCACGTCTCCATCGTTAAAGTCAACTGTGCTGTTTTATTTCTCTCGATATCTCTTTTGCTCCTGCTATCTTTAACTCTGCCTCTTCCCTTAAAATGACGTTTAATGCATCTGATGTTCAAGTGCCTGATATAACGAGGACCAACAAGCATCGAGAAATCCACGCCTTACGGAATACATCATAGAGCGTATTTACACTCGCGTTCACGCTGTAATAGCGATGATGCCCACCTTTCCGGCCACCCTCTCGCCACCCCCTTCGTACCGCCTCTTGTGCAGCATGCTTCATCCGTCGGCTTTTCGCGAATATACTCGTAATTCCGCGATGTTTGTTTCCATCGTTGGCTTTCGAGGCTGTTCTGGCATGAAGGATGGAGGTAGCGATGGTGCTCAATCCTAACCGCAACATCTCTTCTTTTGCTTGTTCGTTTGTGCGCTTTCTCTCAACCATTTATAAATGTCTCTCTTGGTGATATTTTCTCCAGAGCACGCTTTGAATATGATATTTTCGATGCGAGTGAATAATTACATTGTTATTTTTATTATTATTGATTTATTGTGAGAAATACAAAATAGGGATTTCTATTACTGTCTATATTTCCTTATATTCTCAGTTTAATTACTCATTTAATTAACGTTTAGTTATTCGCTTAATTATATTATGTTTAGCTCTATTATTTTATTTAAATAAAATCATTTTTGTTAATTCGCGAACATTTTATATTAGTTTGTCGCCTCATCAAAAAAGATTGCTTACAAATTTCTTCATTCCTTTTTGCTTTTTCATTCGTTTTTCTGCCTAGTTTCTTCATAGTCGCATTTTGCTACATTTCGTCTTTCATCTACTTTTCGCCAATCCGTTTTTCGACGTCTTCTCCTTTTCATCTTACTCTCATCCATGACGTCTCCTTCGTCTTTGCTAGCGGCGCGCGAGCTTAAAACACGCGCACCCCGAGGGCAATCGCGCGCACGCCTTGTTTAACTAGCCTTTTAATTAGAAACGCTTAAAAATTAAACGGTAGCACGAAATACACGCCAGTCTCCTCAAAATTGCGCGTGACTGCAACCCTACCAGAACTTCACCGCGCCGGCGCCTTTTGTTGCTACCCCATTGTGCTGCACGCTACTTAATATTTACCACTTAGACATTGCCATGTGTTCCACTCTTGTAGTCTTATCAACGTAGCGAATGCACAGAGATATGAGAAAGCAATATGTCAAAAAACTATGTAGATATATTGTGTTGGGTAACACGACATTATATAGAACAACCTGTACAAATAGATTTTTAAGACAAAAAATCATTTTTTGCATGATATATAATAATTCTTGCAACTTCTAATATCGATAGCTATTTGCCAAATTTATTTATATTATAATATATTTATATATCACGTTTTAAAATCATTAAATTATCATGTAAGCATTAAAATTCATGACAGTTACAGTAAATTATGCGATAAAGGATATGTAAAGATAAATATTAATAGAGAAGTCAATTATAATATTTTAACATTAGTTAGGGGACAATTAAACATTAATTGTATGCACGTCATACTTTTATCGTAAAATTTAATGATAATAATAATTATAAATAAAGTAAAAGTAACGATAATATTTTTATTGCTAATGTTACAGAGAACTTTTATATTAATATGTATAATCTATTGTATATTTATATTTTTGTATAATTTATTGAATGTTAAATTCTATTTAAAATTAATAAATTCATTATTATAAATAAATGTTGCACGATTAAAGATATCAATTTGGTGTATATTTTTCATATTTGATTAATATTACACATTAAAAAATTTTATCTTTAATGTATTTCATCATTGTATTATTTTACATCCTTATGCAAATGTCTACTGTAATTATTTTCATTGTGCTTAGTTTATGGTTTATGTTAATTACATCTCTGTGCCTCGCGCAACGTTCGAAAGAGTTTTCGATATAGAAACATATATAATTACGCATAATATTCCATTCCATTTGATGCTCTTTATACGCTAATAAATGTAAACGTAAAAAATGCAGTTCATCATGCGGATCCTCTACACAGCGCATTTATGCATCGATGTGTATGTGTGTTTGTATGTATGTACGTGTTGTGAACGTGCATTTCACTCGCTATACAGAATATTGAATACAATATGTGCCGCGCAGCACGGTATTATTTACACGCGAACTTTGTATTAAAAAAAAGGCCGCACAAAGAGTTGAATTTAATTCGTTTTTGGCAGAGAATATCCATTCACCGTTGGTTGCTCGGAAAAAATACACCGTATCCTGTATGTAGCCGTACGAACGCGCATTATATACAAGCTGCAATGCGCGTCGGTGTAACCCGTTGATTCAACGAAATAAGAGAAAAATAATAACCACGCATGTTTCGCGAAATCGCAAGGTTAAGGCATTGTAAAATTGTGCAATAATCGAATAATGAAAGCATAGCACTTTTCAAAGCAGGGCCGAATTTTACCTTTTTTTTCCTTTTTTTTGCGTAAAGTGTTTCCATGCATTTTTCGAATCAAAATTAATTTCTGTTAATGATGTACATTGTCTTTAATTTGTGCATACATCTCGATGGAAAAATTTTCTTCCTTCATAAATGAATTCTCTCGTATAATATTTAATATGTATTTCAATTATTAGACAATTTATTTAAATAAAAAAATGTTAAGACTGTCCTCTTTTATTATCTATCTTGTATGTATTATAAGGATAAGATGCGCAGGATAGGAGAAACTAAAAAACGGAGAACCAAACGGATATTTTCAGAACGTCCCTGAAATCCTGCTATATTGGATTTATTCAAGCTTACTGGAAGTTGCGCCCTAAATAAAAAGGGTTGTCACTTCCCGGCCGCACGAGCCGATCCCTCGCATACGCCGAGTCCACCAGAAACTTCGCGCACCATCTCCATCATTTTTCGCGCCAACTTTTCTCGCCTTAACTTTGACAGCGGGGCAAAAATACTCGGAGACATTATTAAATATGATTATCCAGGCAAGGAGAGGAGAAAGGAAGGGGCTGCGCGAGATGCATCGAAAATGGCGGGGAAGAAAGGACGCCGAGGAGAAACAGAAAGAAGCCGCAGAGGTGGGAAGAAACGATGGTAGGGCGGTAGGGTCAGGCTAAAAGTAAAAAGTTGCAAAGAGTTGCAAGAGGAGGAGTGCAGAAGGGGGTGCGCGACTTCTGGAAGGTGACCGGCGTTGAGTATGAAGTGGTGCAGCTTCAAAGAGTGACGCGGGGGATGGAAAGCGTTTCGCGTCGAGCAGAGCCTGCCGAGCCTGACTCGGCTCTCAAACTTTGATACGATTAAGACGGAACGAATTAATCTTCATCCCCCGCCGACGCCGTCTGCTGGCAGCCACAGGGACGCCGGTGGCGAAGAAATGGTTTTAAAAAAAAGGGGTGAGCGATAGCCAGGCCGAGAAGAGCTTAAGCTTTGGTGTCGAGGCTAAGGGTCGACCCCTTTACGGAAACCCTCTTTACTTTAGGGGCGAAGGTGACGTTAATTAGAAAGGCGCGACGAGATTTCTGATCCATGACTATCCTCAGTAGGACCCATGTCTATGTTTGAGGTTTTCTTAGCTCGCATGATCGATTTTATTTTATCCACGTATGATATAACTGACGTAGAGAATGATATTTATATTCGATAAAACATACGAAATTTATAATGTGGAACATTTCTACTTTAGAATTTAATTCGACGAATTTAATTATGTGCCGAACTAGTACGAGCAAAATTAATTTAGTCGACAATTAAATATTTTCCTGGATACGCAGAATACCTTAATTAAGGAAAGTCAGATTTGGACAAAATATTATATGTTAACCAAGTTTCTCTTAAGAATTTTAAAATAAAAATCACATGTAAACTGAAAGCTTTTAAAAATTCTGCAATCATTAAATTATTTATTTACCCAACTATTTGCCAATGACATTACAATAAAACAACAATAAAAACTATTATATTTTTTTTAATGTATTAGCGAACAAGATAGATTTACTAATTCGTATAGTGCGTTAAAATACGAATAGATCGAGCAAATGCCTTACGTTTATAAAGAAGGGATAGTTCCAGCTACGAATGGCATGGTCAGCAGCGGTCTACCGGTCGTTTTTAATCCCATTGTGAACATGGCTTAATCGAGAAACCATTACCCTGGTTTGCTGCGCGAGCTAGAATGTCTGGAAGGGTAGAACCTCTTATAGTGGAGAGGGAAGGCATGTGGTTCCGTGTGGATCAAGCTATACCGATAGAGAGACTACACCGTTACCTCACACCTTCTGTTTCAGAAATCGTGATTGCGGAATCACGCTTTCAAAAGTGAGTACTTTTGAAAGATTCCAGTCTTTTCAATGGCGGGCTCATTGAAAAATGCGTTCTTAAATGAATGCATGTTACAATAAATACTTCAGCAACAAACAATACTTCAGAAAAAATTTGCAAAGTGTAAATTGCTTCTTTCATTTTAATATATTAAAAAATAAATAAAAATTATATTTTTAAATACAAAATGCGATGTAATGTCAACTGAAATTAGAATTTCCTAATTAAATGGTTTATAATATTTATGTTTAAAATAATTAGAGTAGTAATATATATGTACATGATTATAAGATTATTAAAAAATCAATAAGAAGCTCCGTCATAATTGATCAATTCTATACATGTCATCTGCTATATACGATGGTGCATATATATATATATATATATATATATATATATATATATATATTCCCTTACAGTCGCCACTTATGACATAGGCACAAGCCCGTGCGGGCTAAAGAGAGGGTGTGAATTTGCTGATCGTATAGTATTTAGCAGTAAAGTTCGATTTCCCGGGCTATTCCCAGGCCCGAAAGAAACAGCGCCTGATTTCGTCAGGGTTGCGAAAATTACAACTCCCAGAGTGGTCGCGTTTAAGCCTAGCTGTCGTGTATCGACAGGAGGTAGCATCGACAACTGGAAGGGCCGGCTTCCAGCAGGTTGGTCGGAGGAGAGATCCGGAATGGTCACCAAAGTGATGAGGAACCTCGGGGATGGTGAGATCTACGAGCAGGGATGACAAAAAGACCTTGGGATCGCGCCACGCCGAAAGAGAGAGAGAGAGAGAGAGAGAGGGAATGTGAAAGAGAGGGATGCTGAGATCGGTTCGAATGGCTTCGACGAGGGTGAGAGAGAGGATCTCTCACCCTGGTCATTGCTCTTGTCGTCGGCGGTAAGCTCGGCGAATGAGGTTCCGCGGGAAACGCGCCGGGACGGATCGTTCCTTTTTCGTGGACGTCGGAGTTCTTTCCCGAGGGCGGTTTCGAGCAGCTGGACAAACTGCCTCGTTACAGGGGTGCGCCCATCGCTTTTCGGGACGTTAGGAATCCGTAATTGACGTCGGTCGGGCGAATACGCCGACGTAGAGTCGCGATCGCTCGCGCCGCCTACTTCATTGAAAAGTTTTCGTTTAGCGATTGACAGAATTCGCCAAAATTTTTTTCTTCGTCTAATTAACGTATCTTTGAATACCATAACGTATCTTTAAATAATTGAATAGAAGTTCTATGATAAATTGACTTCTATATTGACATCTGTAAAGAAAATTGATATCAAAAATAATATGACATAAACATTGAATTGTTTTTCGATACATATGAAAAAAAAACCTAAAGAAACCGCTTGGTGGAATTTAAACCATTCGAGTTTACGCCCGTCGAAAGTACGCTTTCGATCTGTCTTGGAACAAGTCACCCCCAAGCGGACTCTTCGCGACTCTATTTACCCAATCGGTTCGCTGATGATCGGGAACGAACGACGGGACCGTGGAGCAGAAAGAAAAGTATGGAATATTTAGCGTTCAGTGAGCTATAAAAGCAATTATATGGGAGCTATTGTTTGGCGGGAGTGCGCCTCCGCGATACCGCATACCGGGGTGAACGCACGGGGATACCGGGGCGAGCAGGGCAGGCAGCATCAGTCCAATGAAAATCAGAAGTACGGAGCAATAAATACAGGCGAGTCAATCCGTTCCTCTCCTTTACCCCTCGACTCCCTCGCGGAGTTACAGAAAACTCCACGAAATCTCAATTTGGTTTAAATGTGAAACTCCCTTTGGCAGCTCGGCAGGATCACCCCAGAGACTTTGTTCTCGCGACGGAATTCACTATCGGTTTCAAGAACTTCGATATGCAATGAATCAATTGTTCGATACAATTATTCTAGAGAAAGAAATGAATTAAAAAAAAACATCAAACAAAAAGACATAATATCTCAATAATTGTTTACTATCATGTACAATTTTTTATTAAATTTTTAGAATAAATTTTAGAATAATTTTTATCATATCTATATATACAATAATAATTATCTGATAATATCAAATTGAAGAATGTGTATTAAATCTGTTCATTTAATTTATGTAATCACGATAAAAATGCATAAGTAAAAACTTCATTGATTCAGCAAATCTACAATCATAATATACAGTCAACTTTTTTAAAATAAAGTTGACAGCTGAATAATATTAGTGATTTGTTAAACCATCAAATTTTCTTAGTAAATCTTCATAGATGTTTGATTCGCAGTAAACTATAGCTTATTTGTTGTACCGTCCAATCTATTGTTTTCAATTCATTTTTTGATCATTTAAGTGATACATTAATATAATTAACAACTAATTAATTATTAAATAAAAGATCTAAATTTTCAATACTTTTTCAATAGAAAAAAAACCTTCACTTTCAAAGCCTTGGTAAATTTCACGCGAATAAATTCGCGCATTCCGATTATAAATCTTGATTCGACGCAGCTCACACACATACATAACGGCCTATGGATAATAATTATTTAATGCGTAATTACGAATAACAGATTAGCTCGTCCCGCTTGGAGGAAGGCATTGCGTTTCAAATCTCGGGTAAGGTAAATGAGAAAATGAGCAAAAGCGGAACGAATGAAAGAAGAGAAAGAGAAGGAGAGAGGAAACTAGCAACTCAGAAAGTAACCGGCTGTTGGAGGTGAGGAACAACGATTCAACATAGAGAAAAGAGAAAGATAGAAGAAAAGCAGGAGAGCAGTACGGCAGTTCTAATATAAATGTCCCGGCCGAAAGGCGGAACGAAGACATTCGCTAATTAAAAAACTTGAAAAATTAATACACATTTCTCTCGTACCTCGGGGGGTTGTGTTACTCTTCTCTTAATCCCTGGTATCTGATCGGCCATCTGTTCCCAGCCACCTCGAAACTAGTCTCGCCTTTTCGGCTCGCCTACTAGCATTCTCGACTTCAGATATTATTGTACTGAATTTTAAAAACGCCATGCTTGTTATTCGAGAATTCTTTTGCAATAAAAAAATATATATGGAGAAGGGGCCACTATAGTTTTCAATATATATATGTTAGCAACATTAATTTATTTCTATTGATATCAGGCATCCTTATTGGAAATTTTACATATATTTTGCTATTGGTTTATACTGAGAACGTATTTAATTGACGTAATTGTATTAATTAATTAACAAATATATTTTTATAAATTACAGTCTTTTGCAAAAAACTATTTCTTTAGAGAAAACTACGTTGTAATATGACTAAATATTTGTAATTATTAATTAAGCTCAAAATACTCGCGACTATTACTCTGTTTCCGCATTTTATCCCCGAAAGAACGCGTTCCACAATTTCCGCAACTCCGCGGATGATCTGCGACCGCCACCCTCCTCGAATTGACGAGGAGGTGACGAGGTGATGAGCGGGGATGGAGAGAACAGTCGGGATGAAAGGGCGCAAGACATCGAGCGTAGCCCACTTCGTTTTGGAGACCAGACAGAAGCACTTAACTGCCCGGCTCACAATGGAGTCTTTCGCATTATAGCGTTCAGTGTCTTGAGGCCTATTCAGACTGACTCCTGGCCCATTCTTTGCCATTGTCTGTCTTCGGCTGGTTATGGGAGACCACCTCCGATCTCCCACTCCCCGGCCACCCATTACACCCCGAGAGAGATACCATGCCTTAGAAAAGGTCCCGCCGAGAGTACAAGAGATCTTTTGCGCCGCCATCTAATTAGCCCAGGCATTTAACGGGACATAAATAAGTTAAACACTATTGAATTGTTGATAACGATAGTCCGGAGCCCTGTCGTTTCCTTCGCGATTTCTTCTCCCTAACTCTCCTTCTTACATTTTGATGGCCGACCCAGAACATCGCTCCGCTTCAACCCTTCCGTCAAAAAGGCTCCCTTCTACGCCATGGTTCATTTATCGAGAAATATATTTGACTTCCCTTTAGTGTCTGAATGAAATGTCCCATGAGCGTAAAAGAGACACGCTATTCGTCACGGCTTATGCAAAGATTTTACTGATAACAATGATAACGTACGAAATTTAACATCAAGATAAACGTTGAAATAGCCAAATTGCTGAATAAAATCATAAATAAACTGTGCTTTTTGCTTTAAGCAATTAATGTTTTGTTAAATAATCTCTTTAGGATGGGGCTATTCTTTCAGTTTCAACCTTAAAGTAAAATTTAGCAAACAATATCTCCTTGCAGTAACGTGCTTACAACCTTATACAATCATGATTGCTTCTTGAAAGTACCAGTATGATTTTCAATTGTTTAATATATATGATTCCAGAGATATAAAGACTATCGCAAAAAAATGGACAAAAAAGCTCCTCTCTAGCCTACACATACAATAGAAATACGTATTTACTTAAAAATTAGTAAAAAAGATATACTAATGATTCATGATGATGCTCTATAATAAATATTTTAATTGCATAAGCAGCATTCTTAATAAAATTTGCCCTATATAAAGAGAAAGCGTGTATTTATAGCAATAAAGACACGATGGAAACGAAAGAGACGAAAAAGAAGGGAAGATGAGGCGGGGAAAGTTTCGGTATTCTGTAAAAGAAGCGTCTGACCAAAGCACGATTCGCAGATGATAAATCGTTTAAACCTTTTCGCTGGGATCGTTCGGCCGGAAATAAAATGAATTTAAGATCCGACCACGAAGACCCACGGTTCTGCGGTCGGGTAGAGATGCGGGAGGATGAGAGACTTCCTCTTGCACTTGGAGAGGTTTCTTTAATTCGCGGCACCAGTGCAAAATTTACATATTAATGAATAACGCAATCTTTAATTAGTTGCCGCCTCTTTCTGCATTTTTAATTTATTATAATTTTAATTTCATTGTAATATTAAACAGTGGATGTTAGAAAAATCGTAAATAATCATGGAGAAACGGCAGATAATTATGTGCTTTATGAAGCTCTCATCTATTTCATAAATTTTCATAAAATGGTATTAAATGTTCTAGCAATTTTCCAGCAAGATTTATTTGTTATTTAAAAATACCGAGTAATAATTTAATATTTTTAAATTAAATTTGAAATAATTCCAAATGCGTATAAATAAAAATCAAAAGTTATTGTTACGAAAAACGTCAGGCAGAAGATTGTTGTACAATGCCTCAAGTTATTTTTAAGGTATGATATTTTACAGACGTAACACGAAACATCGCAGAGATGATATCGCGAGGTTGCGCGATATGACGGCGGTTTTTATCGGGCATTGAAGCGGTGAAAATAATTTAAGCATATCGAACTGATACGTTAACGTTGCAATTTACTGTATCGCAGCGACGAATACTCGTGCAGTGCATTAACGCATGCAGTGAATCAACGATACATACTAACGCGAATGCAAACTAACCGGCATCCCCTCGCTCTCTTTCTCGCAACTCCTTCTATACCATACCATCGCATACGCTGGCCTCGAGAATACGTGACGAACGATAAATAACATGTGTATATATCGAAGTAAAAACTTGCGAAGGAAGATGGGCATGTTTAGCCATGGCTGTTGGTTGCTCGGCTATGCTTTTATTTCTTCGCTTGTTACTCGCACACTCGCGCTTAGTGTGTAAACAAAAAGTTCAGTTATCTCTCTCTCACCCTCATTTGTATCTTAGAAACATTCTTCATGCAGTTATCACTCGGCGTCACGTTCATTCGGTAGTTTATACAAGAGATCTCTGATTAATTGATTATACACTAAGCTCTAAGAGACTAACTCATAATTATCCTCTTATTCGCTTCGGAAGATATTTTTCAAATGTCTGCACTTATACTCTCTCGATTTTCATGAAACTCGATCTATAGAATAATTTGATAGTATTTTACTTAAATCTGGGGTCAAAAAGAAAAAAACCAAGATATTGATCTAATTTGGCGGGCAGAATTTAAAAAAAATAATCTGGTATTATAAAACTCAATTTTAAAGAAATTTTTATTGTAAAGTAAAGAAAACATCAAACTTCCAGTATCGTTTTATTCGAAGCTTATCAGTGCTACGCAAATAATTAGCTAATTTCCAAACTGACTTTCAAACTTTGATAATGAGTCGTAACTGTGATACTAAATTCTCCTTCATTTGAGGCTACTACCCTTTTGAAATTTGACATTTTCAGATTACGTTCAAATTCAGCGATACTTCCTAAGAATCTTTTAAGGACCTCCTAAATCTGAGTTTCATGATAATCAGATTATTTGTTTGAAATTTAAATTTTAGAATTTTGAGGCTAGAATTAAATTCAACCCCCAAAACCTCTGTTTTCTAAAGGTTTTCGGTTTTCGTTAAATTCAATTCAGATCTTTTTCAAGTTTCTTTGTTAAAAAGCTTCGATCCTCAAAGAATTAATGTTAAAATTATTATTAAATCATTAATGATCACGCGTCTACGTCGTACAAATAATATTTCCGGAATTAAAGATTATATATAAAATCTATAATCCTTTAATTCAATAATTCGCGGTTACCAAGTAAAATATTGTGTTAATGAATCGGATCGTTATCGCGTGCTTATATCCTCCTATATATGAGAAGGAGAGAAGGAAAAGGAGACGGGTGGCGGTGCACTGTAATCTCGAACGCGAAAACAATTCCAAGTAGTAACCGCTGCCGTGAGAGTCTCGACATATCAGCAGTGGTATTCGTTGTGTATGTTGCGTCCGCGAGATGTACGATATCCAATTACCTTCCTGTATACACCGACGGCATGCACGAACAATTTCTTTTTCAACCAATTCGTAACGCGCGCCGCCGGCGACACCGTACGTCGTTGTATGAACAACAACAATGCCCGTCTTGTCGACATTACACGGTGAAATTAACGTTTCGCTTCTGGTTGTATCCCCTATTAAAAAAAAAAAAAAAAAAAAACAATACACTTTACTAATAGTATAATGAAAATTAAAAGAATGAAGAAATAAGTTCGGTTGGCTGTAGACGATGTTATTTTAATTTCTGGTGTAATCCTGGAACATCCGGTATAATACTGCTTACGTTTCGTCTCGACGGAATTATCATTTTTTTCTGCTATCTGATACACGCAAAGCTATCTGATACTGTTTCAGCGATATAATTCTCTGCTACTTACGCATTTCGGTAGCCTTTCAGTTGCATATCTACTATAACTGTATCTAGTACGTATCTAATGTATCTGATATGTTTTTCTACGAATGCAAACAAAATCTTTAAAAAAACAGATTGCTCATATTTCTAAAAACGCCGAAATAAAGATCTCTAAAGTGATTATCTTTACATCTTTTAGATCTTAGATCACCTTTACATTTAACAATCCACGCTACAATGTGCCTTAAAAATGCGGCGGTTTTATCCTACTCCTCTAGAAGTTGCGTCACAGTATCAGTACATCGTTAGAATTCTCACGGCACGATGGTGTTCTCTCCAACAGCCCTCTTGTTAACACCGATGTCCGCCGATGTGTAAACGATGAAGCTACTCGCAAAGGAAACACTTGAAGGACAGCCTCACTTATCTATCCTTTTCCCTTTCTCCCTCTTTCGAGAGGGTATGCGTGCAACGCAGCGCACTCGTCTCAACTTCGAAATGGCGCACCACACCGGTCGTTAGTTTCCCTTATATTCCTAATAGGAGCTCGTAAACCGAATTAACAGTACTCCCACGCTTCCGTGCGCATATACGCATGCATACCGTCTATCGTGCCGCTCATCTACGATCCAGTAAGTATGAAGGAGCAATAAGAGGAACCGACAGAGGATAGCACGGAGAAGCGGCTTGTGAGGAATGGCGCGGAGAGGGTTGGAAACGGAAAATGCATATCCACTGGGATGAAGAGCCGGTCTCTCAGAGCTGGCACGGTACAGCGGCTATCCAGTCGCCACCCTCTCGCGACCACCCGCCGCCGACCATCCCCTTCACCCCATTTGCGCTACCGCCGCGCGCGAAACTGGCGAAACGTATATCTTCCCTCTGTACACCCTTCCAGAGCTCATCCCCCTTCAGTCGCTTACAGCGCTTCCAAATTCACGTAATAAAGCTTGCCGGCTCGGCAGCCGGCTAAGTACATTTACACGGATAGATGAAAATATCAGAAGGATCGACAGAGGAGGTGGCCAGGGGAGAAGCAGGGAGACGGGAGTGCAAAAGAGGAACGAGCGCACTGGACTACTTAACATTCTTTGCCCAGGAGTGGCGAATGAATATCGTGTTCCTCCTAAACCATGATATACATATGAGTATATGTTTGTTTATAGATATAGCACACTTTCTGTTCCGCGAGCGCACTGTAGAAAATGAGAGCCATGTCTCTTTCTCATTTCTCATTTATAATTTCAGCCGTTTGTTCGTCAATGTACATTATTTACATGGAACAAGGAAAATACCAAGAGCTACCAGCTTCTCGCGCTTTTTTGTACGGATTTGCTCTCCACCTTTCAACCTCTTCTCTTTCATAGCACTTCCCGCTTCGTGCTCTCATCACAATTCAATAAAATGTGAAATAAATCGAGTCACTTATTTTCTATTCAATAGAAGTTTCACAAAACGAGCGTTCTCCCTTTCTCATTCTTCTATGTAGTTTAAAAAAATTGCTGCTTGTACACAGTTGAAAAATTAATTAAATTAAACATTTAACGTGTATCAAATAATGCACTTAAATTTTATGTTAATTTAGTGGGTCCTACAAAATAAATATGTAGGAAGTAACACAAATTTTATGTACAAAAATTTAGCACAAAAAAAACATCGACATAATTTATAAGTAAACTGTGGATGCATGTTTTTTTTAGTAAAATTAACATTTATGTATTATGAGTAAATGAACAATTAACACCAAAATACTGAATTCTAAGAAATAAATAAAACGTAAAATGAAATTCTAATAAATAAAGAAAATGTGCTAATTTAACATGTAAATGTTTCCGAAGAAATATGCTTTCACAATTTGTTCACAAATTGTGTCAGTGTTATTTTTTAGGTCTATTTTTTACATAATATTTGTGTTACTTTCTAGCATATCATCTTATGCTAAATTAACACAAAAATTTCGGACGTAAAATATGCTCAATTTAACACAAATATATTTTCTAACTGTGTGCTTTATGTATTGTAATTTGTTAGGTAAACTGAAGCTTTTCCTTTTGAAATACACTTTTCGCTTCAGGCGATTTCGGCAAGAACGTGTAACATTCTCTTCTTCAGTGGTGGACCGTGCGAGTTCCGCACATTTGTATTTATTTACTCGTTTTTCACGGGGAAATACGGGAGATGGGGAGGGTGGTTCTACCCTACAATGTGAAGTGTGTACCGGCGCAGGAAGCCGGTACTTTTGCCGACGTGCAGCTGGATGGGGGGTATATACGATGTTCATCGGATACTCGCTGCAGGCTACATTGGAGCAGATTAACCGGAAGGGATTATTACAAGGGAGAATAGAGGATGTACGCGTTTATTCGGGGCAAGGGATGAGAAGGACCTGCACGTTGCCTCCACGACGGCCGCATCGCTCTGTGAAAGGATACTTTTTAATTTCACTTCCCTTTTTTTCTCGGACTCGCTGCTACTACCGCCGAGGCTGTCCTTCAACAATCCGCACGCAGCCACGGTATGGCATTCGATCTTTCCTCGATTCTGGACTCGCGGAGTTCCGCGGGGCACACTGCATTCAGCCGTAAACTCTCAACGAGACTCTACACGCGATTGTTCCAATTACCTTTGCACAGATCATAGGAAATATAAAGTTGTATGAAAAAAAATTATAAAGCCTACAGATTTCCAAGAACAAAACATTTAATCATAATTGTTTTTTCTGAATTTTCATATCTTTGCCTTGTATAATTTTTAACCCTCTATCTGCAATATTATACTTAAAAAATAATCGATTTTTTTAAAAACTTCCCTCTAGGGAAGTCGCAGTCTTTAATTTAATACCAAAGGTTGCGATGTATATCTGAAAGATACACAAATATTTTTAATTGGTTCTGCAGGATTATCTTTTGCAAAAAAAAAAAACAATATGAATGCATGGAAAATGTTATGCTTTATTGAAATTGCAATTTATCAAAATTTATATTTTTCTATGTGTACTGTAATATGATCTCAGTTGGCTGTGCGATCACATACAATGTGCTGTTAAAATCTTAATGATCCGTACAACAATTATTATTTATTCAATAGATCAATAGTATCACTACTTAAAGATATTTATAAACACATTGTGTATGTATCTCTCAGATATACTACGATCTCCCGAGAATTATAATTGTAAATTCTGCTAAATAATTTAATTTCAAAAAAAATACAATCCAAAATACAATTCTGTGTAATAAAATTTATTAAAGCTTCCGTGCACAAATATATAAGAATTTTTTTCAGATTTTTATACAATATAGAATAATGTAAAATGTGCACTGAAGACTCAGGCTGCGTACAAAAGATGAAAATTTTACATTGCCAGAATTAAGGATCCTTGATGTGATCATTTACAAATGCACATTGAAAGCAGCAATATTTTTTGCTAACTTTAGCATAAATACATTCTTTTATTACCATTTATAAGAAATAATGAAGTAATGTTATACTTTTATCATACTATCTCCTGATAATCAAATCATGTGCCCAAAATTAAATTCAGTTTGTACGGTCTTTTTACCACACAGCTAAATTTCATATACATAATCAGCAATGAAATATCTTAATTCAGACAAAAGTATGTAAAGTTATGTAAATAAAATTATATCATCGTGAAGAAAAGTAGATCGATTCCGCGGACAATGCTTTGATTAATTGCATTATTTACCCAAAATATTTATGTTCAACATCTGAATCGTGATTATTCAATCGCAAAATACGTATCTTCGCATTTGTTCCAAGTAGTAGACTTGACGTCAATTTGTCAATTCACATTCAGTTACTAAGGTATTTTTGAAGCAAAGTTTCTTTCGTCTAGAACTTTATTGTGAAGTCCATCGGCGAGATGATAAGATAGGTTATACCTCGATGTGAATCAAGCTTTAGTTACACGCACAGGCATCGCCGCCGGTACACATTCGCGTGAGCGTATGCTCATACACGTTTCCTATCCCCGACGAGGAAAGCAGGGATTAGCGCATGCACGTGCGAATTCCTCCCCGGCGTATTAAACGATTCGACGAGTTTTATTTATTCAGGAAATGAAAATCCTAATAGACTTTTGCTCCGTTGTTATAATTTCTTGCCGTCCAACGTATTGACGTACGTACCTTTCGCACGTATCGCCGCGTCGCCGCGCCGACTGATATCAGATACGTGATCGCGCTAGGTTACGGAATAAACGGCACAGCGGCAGTTAAATATCGAAATGAATGGATTTCCGCTGGCACATGCAGAAGAGTTGTCCGCCCACGATAGCGAGGACAGAAAAAAAGGAGAACGATTTTTTCCCGATCGATCTTGATACAAGCAAACGAGGCTCCTCCATCTCCTCGCCTCTGCGATATATATGAATATCGTTGCGCAGTAATAAAAGAGAGCGGATGGCAAATATTTGTATAATCTTGTGATATTATTGATAAACTGTTTCGCTCAGAATTGCCTCTTCGACAATTGTTTGTATCGGATAAAAGAAACCTATTTGTTCAGTACAACGAGTTTGCATGCAACGTTGTAAACTTCAATAAATTGATTTATTTAATTATTTGTGGATTTCTTGTAAATTCTGCACATCCTATCTCTTTTCAATTTATTTATCTATTTTCGTGACAAAAAGATCTCAATCCCGACTTTGGCTTTGATCGAATCGTAGTCTTAACACATATTAATCAGAAAGACACATGTAGCAGAATACAAAATATAGTTCCAAAAGTATAGTTTTAGGTCAACAAAAAATTATATAGTTTAATATATAATTAATGTATGGTTATTGGTATGAGGAAAGAGATCCATGGGATAATCACATCAAATGATGTCTGTCCGTCCGAAGCTCGCATACGCAGCGTGCATTAGCGAGTATTGTTTAAAAGGGCCAAGTGCGTGCGTGTGCGAGGTCGGTTATCCGGTATAAGAGAGGAGTGGTAAATATTAGGTACCGTCCTGCAGCAGCGTTAAGTGTATAAGGGTGAAATGGACAGATAGGGCGCAGGATCGGGGAGAGAGGGGGAGGGATACCTTTCGTTCGTCCGTAGAACAGCTGAAGGTAGAGACGGAGGCGGCGACCAAATTGAATTTGGGTTCTGGCCTCTGTTTAGATTCCTCGTTGGTTGTTTAGTTTAGAGGAACAAAGAAAACATCTATGTGTTTATTCTAGCCGACGCTTCGCCTCCTCCCCCCTCGACTGTACCCCATCGCGGCTTCATCGCACCCTTTCTCTCTCGCGCGCGCGTACGAATCCTACCCTTTCGCGGACACTCTTTCTCTGTCCCTTTTTCTTCATTTACCTTCACCCCGTCATTTCTTCCTCTGGTCGGCGTACGTACCCTTCTGGTATAGGTACGTTCACTCTTTCCCTCTCTCTCTTCCTCCAGCGGGGAGCGATAACCCCTTCATCCCTTAAGCGTCTAACACGAGTGCCACGGAGTTTTCAATTGTACATCGACAGGTCTCTCTTTTGATTATTTCGCCAATTTTACTTAAAACCATTATAAAATTATTTAATTGAAATAATTCTTGTACTAAAGAAAAGATGCTACACAAATGATAAACTGATTAAATCCTATACGCGAAATTATGTAGATTAATTCCGTCAAGATCTTTTCAGACTACACTCTATAATTTTGAACCTAGCTGAAGTTAGCTGTTTTGATTGATTATGATTTTTTCATAACTTTATATGTTAATTTTATAACCTATTTTGAAAACAGAAGAAATATAAGCTTCTCAAATAATTCAAAATTATTCGAATTCAAAAGGCATGACTTATTTAACTTTCTATTTTTTCTTTCTAAATTATCCGTTTATTTAGTTTGTTATTGATTGATGTATTACAAAAACTTGCCTTCTCGAACTCATCTATACCGTATCTAAATTCTCAGAGAGCTCTTTTCAGAGAGCATTCCGTGCGATTATATCGAAAAGGATTCCAAACCCGTTCGTGAGAAAGCGTTGTCTAAGCGACGCAATTTCCAAAATAAACGATGAACGGTAGCTACGCAAATAATCATCGCGCGTGCTTTTAATTAAGTTTCACTGTCTGAGAACTGGGTATTCTTGGGAAGCTCTTAGTCCGAGACTCCTTTCTTCTATCCGCGATATACGGAGATACTTCCACACATGCGAAGAGTGATGTCGCAAAGATAGGAAGTGCAGCTTTCAATAAGAGAACTTTAACATAATTATATAAAATAGTCATACTTCTTTCCTCTGCAAATTTCTTTTCTACTTTTGCTTATTATCATGTAGAATAACTTGAAAGATTTCAAATATATTTAGCGTTCTAATAAAAAACAGTAATAATAATAACAGTAATAATAAAAAATCGTAATATATATCTATAATTATAAAATCCATAAGAATAATTATGTTAAAGTTATAATAATCATTTTTTATGAACAGATTAAATATATAAATAAGAATAATCGTCGATTCTTCCACGTATCATTTATTTAAAAAATAGATAATTATAATAATAGTAAAGTAATATTTCCAAAAGATTTCAATACATAATTTGTAAGATATTGAATAATCTATCTTTGATAAAAGTAGACTGAGTTTAAGGCGATCTTGTGTTTTATTAATAAATATATTGATTTAATTAAAATATGTCACTTATTGTTAGTTCTGCTCAATATGGATTTATCATTGATAATATAATCAGGATTTTTGAAGTAACGTAATATACATATATTGTAAATTTTATGAAAACAAATTTTTATCATTTTCGTTTGCTATCCAAATGAAACAGTTTTTTATAGCTATCATTTAACACAATCATCAAATTATCGTAATTTTACTTAAAAGAACAGATAAAATAGGATATAGACCCGTCAACTTAATTTTAAAATTGGACGTACGTTCTTTCGAGAAGTAGTCAAGGAACCAAATCTGGAGAACAGTATTGCATATGAATGAAAGCGTCGGAAGTAGATTCTTCAAAATGGAGCTCGAAAGAAATCGGATATTCCGATTCCCACGCCACTGGTAATCAATGACAAGCGTGATAAGGAAAAGCGACAGAACGCATGTGGTGACCGTGATAAAAATGAACAGATGTGGAGATATCACGAACTAAGGTAATCTAAAATATCTATTTATTTCTTTATTTTTTTCATATAATCAGTTGCTCACGCACTAAATTTGTGATGCTTTAATATAATCAACAAAACCAATATATCTTTTCCTTAACGCTTGCCTTATCTTTGGCTCACAGTTTTAAACAAGAAATCATAACAGTCTCTTTACGAAGACTTTAAAAGACAACAGAACAGAAAATAAATTAGGATCTTTGCACTATAAAATTATTATCAATACATAAATAAAATTATATTTTTCTCGCCTACAACTTTTACTATCTTTGTAGAAAAATAATTGTTCTCTTCTTAGTTCATTTTATTCTATAATACCACAATTCTCCCGATGGTATAAAATATTTTCAATTCAGTTAAATAATTAGATTCAACAAAATAATTAGATATCTGATTTAAAACAGTAAAATGCCTTCAACTTATCTAGATTTACAATCTCGTTTTATAGATTCAACGAATATTTTACTCAGTGTTTATAGTTATGTGGTACGTATATTGATAAATTATCAAGTTGATATCTCGAGGCAATTTATTATGGATCACGAGAAACAAAGAATCGATTATTTCAGGTGTAAAATATGTGCGTGGCAATATTATAAATTGTTTTACATCTTGAGAAACATCACGAGAAACGAGTCATCGACATTTGCCGTGATTCCGATGATATAGTCACAAGAAATGTTTTGGTCACGATGCTGTCAAGAGTTATTTCAGGTGCACATGGAGATCTTAGTTTTGTCAATCAACGTTAAGCTGATCGTTCAAACTGTGGGAATCACGTCGTCGATGTCTCGACCGTAATAATAATATTTGTTTACTATATTTGGAATACTTAAATAAGAAATTATTTCTTAACATATGAATCAGTTGTGATCTTTCGGTAAATAATATTCATTCAGTCAATTTCCACTTATAAATATTATACTATTGTGAATAAATTGATTATTAAAAAAGAATTTCAACTTATTGACTATCTTTTTTATTAAATTCATAAAAAATGACGACGAAATGAAATATCAATTAGTAAAAAATCATGCAATTAAATAAGCAGTTAAAATTGCTAGCAAAATATCAAATAATGCTTAATACAAAAATATAAAGATGTAAGAAATTGATCTTTCCAAATAAATTATGCCAATAACGAAACAATAGCGAATGAATGGTGACATAATATAGTTCGATGTATCACCGAACATTAGAAGGATGTTCGACAAGTTTCTCTCAGGTATCACTCAGCGATACGAATTGAGCGTGTGAATAATGGAGGGTAATCGCCCTTGCCAGTTTCCGTCGACCTTTGCTTTCTCTTCGAGGTTAGAGAAGTGGGAGACTAGAAGGGTGAGATTTCTAGATTGGATTTAAGTACACAGCCGTGAGGTTTCGACCGATTAATAATGCAGATAAAACCAAGACTTGGAAGACTACACGAGACGTCGCGCTGTACTATGGCATTGAGTTTCTGACTTCTGTCTTGCCATCGAATTCCGACTTCGCCACCACTACCACGCGTCGAGCGCTTAGTCTTCTTGGGTTTGATTACAAATTTTGAGAAATCAGCAAATTGAGAGGAATTAAATTTATATTGGAATATAATTCTAAGTAACTCGAAAATTCCATGATATTTTAACTATATTTATCGCGATCAATCACTCGCATTGTACATCATTATAAATTTGGAACACATCAATTACTGTTTAATGCAGAAAAAAATGGATATATTATATTATCTATAATTATGAATGTTAATATAATTTTGTCATCATATTTATCGTTATGTAATTTATTCGTAAAAGCTAATTTATAAAATATTTATATTTCGCTTTGCCTGTTCATTTATATTTTTCTATCTTTGATATGAGAATGTTTTTTTCATTATTCATGTAGTTCAAGTTTCCTTGACTTTCGACTTGTCTCTTCGAATTTGTCTTTTGATCTAACTTCGATGATTATCACGCCATAATACATTCATGTGTACATATATCGACCAAAACTAGTTCAAAGAAAAGATCTTCCCATTACGAAACAAAAATGTCATACTAATTTATTATTACGATCTCACTATCGTTAGATATTCTCATACTCATTAGATACACATATTACGATGGCAAACAACAACAGTTTTTACTATCGTAACATTCCACTTTGTGAAATAACGCTATAAAGATAATCATGACTTCTATAAACAGCACGATGTTTCGCAATAAGAATTTCGTAGGAGACCGAAAGAATGAACATATCTAGTTAACCTAACAAGGTCATTATTCCTTAATTCTAATAACTTTCACTATTGTTTTAAACACGTGTCATACAAATATATTATTACCTTTTATATAATTTAAGAACATTATTAACAATTGTATTATAGATATATTTTTATAATTACAGAAGCATAATTTTAAATTTGTTTAATAAATTTAAAATAATCTAATTTTAAAATTTATTTAATATGACTATTTACCACAGGCACTTTTTTAATTCTATTTCTAATAAGAACGTTGTGATATAAAGAATAATTAAGTACCATTAATACTTTTTTAGAGAAAACATTATTAATCGCTTTCGTCAAGCTGATTCACGTTCGACATACATACTTTAGCAAAGTAACCCGAGGAGGGCGAAACAATTCCCACTTCGAGAGTTCCTAGCAGCACCCGGCGCAAACGAGCCTAATCAGACCAGAAGCAAACCAGATCACTACTCTCGGAAAGGAATTTCCATCCCCGACGATGCAAGGTCCCGAGAGGAGAATAAAGGCCACCCAAATCCACCCGTTTCGGTAATTTATTAAAATCCTCGTCGCTCACGTCGTACCGCAGAGTTCTTCAACGTGCAAGAGCTACGGAGTGCTCCGATCCGAGACCTTTTATACCCCGGCCAGCTGGCTCAGCACGACAAAAATTCTTTCAATTACAGAAAAGCGAGCTCTCCTTAACTCCACCGGCATCGATATTCATAGCGAAGCGTGTTACGTAAAAGTTACGGCCTCGCCGGAAGAGGAGAGGATGCGAGTCGCTTATAGGCTGCGAGGGTAAGGGAGGAGGCAGAGAAATGGCACGAGGGAAAGCTGGAAAAGAAGAATTGGTCGGCAAGGGGAATGCCAAGATGCCTGATTGGGAAGGACAGCCTATTCGCAATTTGCGATCTGTAAAACTGGAGCGGGAAGTGAGAACTCGGTTGTCTTTCATCGATGCTCGTCTCTTCCCTCTCCCGCTGTTCTGTCTTTCTTTTTTTAATCCCCATTCTCACCCTTCCCATCCATTCGTTTATTCATCTTTCGCGCCCGTTCATCCCTCGCAACCCCTTTTTGCATTTCAAGGAACGCGGATACTCCCGCTCTGGAGATCTTTTGGATTCTCCGAGCGTTTGGATATTAACTGGAGATAAACGGAGTGAGGAATCTAATGAAATATCGAACGTCATTCACGATAAAAGTTTGTTTTAATTTTGAAATGCCGTCCACGCGACACGGCAAATTATTGAATACACGAGCGAATGGGCATCGCTCGTTTGTTAGTATCAGAAATAATTCGGAATTTTTATTCGAAAAAGGTGAAAGGTGAAGCTTCGTAATAGAAAAGTAGCGACGATATAAATGTCGCACTAACTTATTTGAGGAATACAATATATAATTTTAAACTTGTTATTTCTAACGATAAAACGATATACCTATATTTGTTTCGAAAGAACTATTTCAAAATAACTGTACGGCAATCTTCGTGATCCCTCCACTGTACGCAATATGAGATCATGAGACAAACAACGTTATCTTATAAGCAATAACAATAATTGGCAAAATAAAGATTAATAAAAATAATCTAAACAGTGCGAGAAAGTGATATCATTCATAAAGAAAAAATTTGCTATAATGAATGCTAATTCTATGCCATGACGATGAATTTATTTGCACATATAGAGATTGCAAATTATTTATAGACGTAACAAATATTTATTCTTTTGTGTACGTGCTAGAAAAATTATTTGCAACAAATGCAAATAAAAATATTTATCAAATATGCAAATTTGTTTGCTATAAACAGCAAATTTGATAATTATAAATTTTGTATTCCTTTTAGTTTATGACAAATTTGTTCTCTCTGATGCACAAACGAGCTAGAAAGTTCTGAACGCACACATATGCACGCATGTAGATTGTAAAAGACGTTACGTTAGTGTGTACGCATACGCAGCTACATACGCAAAACTTATGTTACACATGCGACACCGTACATCTGCTCGGTCGTTGCTTGTATAAATAAAGATTCGCTTATCGGTAAGCTGGCGCGTATGTAGCAGGATATTTTGGAAGCCTTCTATATTACTTCTTGTATACTCATATTATATGTATATGTATATGAATGTCTATACTCAGATTACGAAAACAATGATTAAAATCTATAATTTAATACTTACTACTTGGAAAAGTAGTATTAATAATTAATCGTAATAATAGTCCCCGAGAACTATTTGGATTTCTTATAAATATTGGATGAGTGTTATAAGTTTCGATATATTAAAGTCTTTGTACGATTCTTTGAGCCATTTTACTCTTATTTTAAATGTGAAGAAAGGAAGTGTCGATTGAATCGAACATCAACGAACTTCGAGATCTTACGACTTTATGAAGTTGGCTTGATCGTTTTGGGATCGAGTTTTGGGTAACCATTGACTTTTGCTGACCGTCCTACGATTCGACCACGATTTCCTTACTTCCATTGTGTCACTTGAAGCAATCTTGATAGACTCAGTAACTCCGTAGAATCTCGCTAGCTTTCCAAGTAATGGGTTAGGTTAATGTCGACAATTGTCCCGTTGAGTCAATTATTTGCAATCTCTATGCAGAACTTCAAGGCGATTCTGTACTTAACTTATTAACTGGACGGAAAGTTTAAGCAGAAGTTAAGATTCTATGCTATGTCAAATGAGACATTACGTCAATGTGACGAGAATTTTTATCTGTAGGAACTGATGATCCGTTTTTATACAGAATTAATATTTTTATCATTAAAAAATAAAATTTTATCATTAAAAAATATAAAATTTTACACATCTATTGCTGTAAAATTGATTAATTAAAAACCTAGATTTTCATCAGAAGGCATTGATAGTTGAAATTTTTTATATGCGCATTTATCGAAAAACTACATCAATAAATCTGAACAATTCAATCTAACCAAAAAGTTCTGACAATATTTTATGTGATAATATTTTAACATTTCCACGAGAATAAACGATATAAATAAAAAAAAAAGTTATAAAGTCAAAAGTGTATTGAAGGTAAATAGAAAATCCCATGTTCAGTCGAGTCAACCGAATAACGTAGTTATCATTGCAGTTTGAGCAAATGTGCTAGTTTTTCAAAATAGATTTTCAATTACAAGAACAGGCATAATACCTGTACCCGCACAATATCTAACAACTGAGTCGAAGTTGTTCCGATACGAACAGTCGGAAACCAAGTTTGCGTTCGAACCACGGCCGCGATCGAAGTACTGCGGCCTGACACTGTTTATAATTTAAGGAGTTCTTGAAAGTCGAGAGTCGGCTGCGAGGGTTCAGAGTGACGCGGTAGTCTAAGAACGTCGTGAGGGACGATATGGTTCTACTGCGGTTACCGGGTGTAAGGATCGGTAGGCAGGAGAAGACGGAGAGAAGCACGAAGTCGAAGTGTCGAGGTGTCTACGTGCCTCGCCATTGAGACTCTGATATCTTCGTGACTTCGTTACGAGAGAATGTAATTGCCGCGACACTTTCACGTGCTCCAATTCGTTGGAACATTGCTCGTATGTAGGAAATTGCGTGATTGTGAAGAACGGGGATATTTTAATTTCCAAAATTGTAACAATTTGAAATCTTTGATCAACAATAATTTATTCTTTAACTGGAACTCATATGATGAGTGACCCTGGGAAATGTTTTTAATTTTTTAATTTCTTAATTTTTCTTAATTTTAAATAGTAATGATTTGAATTACATGTTCCACAATTTTACTTTTCACAGTTTTGTTTTTTAACAGTTTTGTAGGCTAATTATCGTACTATCTATATTTATACCAAGTTCAAGTATTGCAATTTTTTAATATTAGCTGAAAATTTCAAAACTTCTTCTAAAACTAATATAATAAAAAATTTTTTGTGAGCATTCTTGGATTAACTAAAATAAACAAACAATCACAAGTTGAAATATAAACAGATACAAATAATATTAGAAATAACTATTCTCCATTTTCAACTTATAATATATAATACTGTTAATTTTTACTTAAACTTTTGCTCTTTTAGATAAGCTTACGTATATGTATAAATAATTATATCTTTTTATTTACATTAAGCAATGAGACTGAAAGATATAAGTGTGTTTATATAAATTATTCAAGAATAAATGCTAATGTGTGCATTTATTTATAAATATGGTATATATAATTAAATATAGAGTATTTAAGCTTATTTAGCATTTATTTTCGAGATCGGAGTTCGTATTTTAGAATTGAGGTAACAGAAAATAGAAAAAAATACTTAAATGTTGTTAAAAAATTATATATGTATATCATATTAAATAATTAAATCTGTATTGATTTAATACAATATTAGAAATTCACAATCTCTTAACAACGATAATACTCTTCTTTCGGTTTGACCTGGACGTAATAAAATGTCGCGACCTGTATTCATTTTGATATATCTCAGCTAAACTCGGCAGGATTAATACGGTACATGCATTTTAATATTAGCTCGATAGTCGATCCTTCGGATGGGGAAACACGATTTTACTCCTTGGGTCATCGGGAATAGGAAACCGAAAATAAAACTCGATAAACGGTTTCGTGTTACGCGGGTCCCTTGGTATTAAACCTGCTTATCCACATTTATAATTAATTATCTTGGCTAATGTCGGACGCATATATTTGCCTTTTGCTCTTCAAGATGTATATGAAGATTAATATAAAAAAATTAGAACAATTAAAACGAGACAAAAAAACGTAATGTCTCAAATACAAGGGTAGCAATACGAGTGTCAGTATTTTTGAGACATTATTCAAAATAATAAATTATATATATATATATATATACACACACTTAAACTACATTTTTACTAAAAAAAAAATTTGTGATTTTATTTACAAACTGAAAAAAGAGGAACAAAGAAGCAGTTTTTTGCGAATTGATTCGCTAGATGATTTGCAAAATACATATATCATATAGGCATACATACGTTACGAGTTATATTATACTCTTTGCGGAAACGAAACCGTGGAAAAAGCCGCTTTAAAGGTCATAAAACATTTGTTTCCACCGTCAACCGCTTGCCGGGGTGGTATATTGCATTCGTCCGCGCGAGCGCGGGATTTTGAATTGAATTTAAAATCAGGGGTTCCGATTTTATGGCAGTCGGGTGTCAAATGTCGAAGTGTCGCGCCTGGTCCCGGCTTATCGCCGGAAACTCTCTGAGATTTCGGGACGAAAGCTCCGAAAAGGCGTTATCGGTTTACTTCACAGGTCGCGATACAGGATGCAGAAGACCGTTCAATTCCGTTTTCGATTTGGACTTCACGTGAAAAAGTACGGAAGAGGAGCATAAAAGGGCGCAGAGGCACACTGTTTCGTTTTATTGGCTCTACTCTACCCTGATGATCACTCGAAACGATCGGGTCATACTTATAGCTCAGAAGTTCAAAGCTTTCTTCTTCCAACTTGTTGCAGATGTTTTCCGCGAGATCCCGAAATTCGCTTCCTATTATTAGCAATATTCATTTTTTTATTGCAATTTTTTTATTTCAATATTCACTCACCATCTGAGAATATTATTTACTATCTGAGAATATGACGTCAGAAGTGAGAAAATACAGAGTAAAAATTTTTGCAAATGATTTGAACAGAAATATTTTTTTAATAAAACATTTGCAATCGATAAAATAAACTTATAAAATATATTAAAAATTATCTACTTGTTTCAGGAAGAAATTAAATCATATTTGTTTCTATACATTATTAATTTGACAGTTTGTCATAGCTGTGAGTGTAATTCACTTTCTAGTTAAGCATAATCTATTTCCGAATATATAGTTACTTATTAATTAGCATTGTATATCTTACAAATCAGTTTTATTAATTATAAGTGTTGTTTTATTGAAAAACATATTTGCATAGTGATATATCCTGTAAAAATTTTTATCGTATATTTTCTCGCTTTTGATGTCACAATCTGGGATATAATAATAGTGATAAGTGAATAGAAACCCTAAATTCGTATTTTGATTAATTTCATATTGAAAGAAAATAAAATCAAAATTGATTCCATTTTTTCTACATATACTGTTAAAAAAAAATAGAAATTTGCTTCCGTTACATGTAATGAAAACAAATTTCAAGCAGATACATTAAAAATATTTAATGTGTCAATGAAAATGAAGTTATAAGTAACTTAAATTTAACGTTTACTTACATTAAATTTCATGCATATCTATGGTACATAAAATTACATTAAATTTCATGTACCTGTACACAAATATACATTTCAGTTACAGATACATTAAATTTAATTTAGTGTACAGTTGGAAAAAATGTATTGAATTTATTAGGTGTTGGAATTAATTCGTAGCGTTTTACAAGTGATGGGAAGTACTTTCATTAATGTATTTTTTAATGCTCATGTGAAATAAATAACATTCTTTCATTAAAAAACGCTACGAATTAATTCCAACACCTAATAACATAAATCGCATATCCCAAATTTTTTAGTTAATTTTACACAAGATGAATATGTTAAAAGGTAACACAAATATTATGTAAGAGAATAAATACAAAGAAAGAAAGATAAATAAGATAATAAAAGAAATCAACACAAACAAATTTGTAAGAGCATATTGTTGTAAACAAACTTGTGAACATTTATGATATATTAAATTAACACGGATTTTCATTTGTTTTAGAATTTGCATTTTAAAACACATTATTTTTATGTTACTTGTTCACTTACTCATAAATTGTGTTATTTTTACACTAAAAAACATTGAATATTAATTTCACAAAAAATCTTTAAATAACATAATCACATTATATTAAATTAACACTATATGTTAAAAATATGTTAAAAAAGTCAACACGAACTGTTAATACAAACGTAAGTTGACCATTTCCAACACAAATACACAAATTTTTTTATTGTGTGTCATAAAATTGAATTTAATTTATATAACTTAAAAGTACATTAAATTTCACAATATTTTTAACAGTGTATATAAAACACTCTTTCAATATATACAAATATATTCAGTTTTTTCATCTTATTATTATATTTAAATAAAACAGATATAATGTCACTTTGAAGATCTCTTCTACAATGATATTTGTAAGACAAGCGGACGTTATATTAATGTAACATTGATGTCGCATTGCAATTCACAATATAATTATATCGATGTTTGCAATAATTCGTGTTAATATTAATTTGCACACGCGACATTAATATGTCGAAATGTTGCGAAATATAGATATGTAGTATGTATGTTAAATAAATAAATTTTGTAAGATTAGATCCATTGCATGGATCGTTAATATCTGGGATAAACATTATCAGATTGTAGAAATTTGCTACAGTAACAGATATTCCTTTTAGGATTCTTCATGATAACGCGCGTCATGTGCCATTGACAACAAATGTTATTAACAAAAGGAGTGTTACAATGTGGTGCGGATTAACGTCTTGAACCTTATCACATATAAACAGCTGCAGCTATATTTAGTGATATTATATGGATGAATGTTATCATATTTCGTCATTCGATAAAACGACTGTTTCATTGTTTGAATTAGCAAATTCAGTTTTATTGTCATGGCTCTAAACAACCATTACTCATATATTTCTGTGACTAGTAAATATGTGTCACTCTATGTTTTCATGTAAATGTTTCAAATACAATGCTCTCTCTCAAAGAGCATTTCAATATACTATTCAGTCAATATCACAATATTGTGTGAATGGCTGAATTAGATCTAAATGAATAATTTATCGCGAGTATATTTCATATGTTTAATTTTTTTATATTTAAATATATATATATATATATATATATATACTCTTCACGATTATATTTAATATCGATTCATCGTAACTACTAAATAAATACTTAATTTTATATAAAATAATGTACATATAAAAAAGAAGGAGAAAGATAAAAACAGATAGAGAGAAAAAGTTTTGGAACAGTAAACAAAGAATAGTAAATATAAAATCCAGTATAAAACTAATAGTTATAATCGGTTCCATGATTAGATTAGAAGAACAATCATTGTGTGTTTTCCAACAACGTACACAGGTAATACAGTATAACACTGTGTCTCACACACAGTGTAACATTGTATTTTGCACAAAATGTTCCAACTATGATACAGTGTTACGCTGTTTGACACTGTAAAAAGCTAAATACGAGCGTGTAAAGTTTGTCAATGTTATCCACTTTTCAAAAAGTTACTTGGTAGCCATACTTATTTTGCAATAAAACCAAAAATCGCCAATTCTGAAAAAGTTATAACTTTAAATCTAAATAAAAATCGTAAATCTATTATTGATACGCTAAATATAATTATAAGAATAAAAATGGAAGACTACAATGCATTCTGGTGTTACACTATGAAACTAAACTGCGTTTCAACAAGTATCTAACACAGTGGAAACAGTGTAACGTCAGGTATCCTAATTGGAAAACAACCATTTTGGCTCTGTAAAATCCAAGGCGTGTTAGCGCAAAAAAAAGTAATAAAAAATAAATATTAATAAATTGAGATCGTCTTCAGGGATTAATTCCTACCTGATCGTTGTCTTGTTGATCTTGGCCGTAAGTGGGAGTATCACCATTAGGGGTGGTGGCGGCGGAGGGTCGCTGTGACGTTGACAAGTTGATCGCGCCGTCTCCGTCTGTATCATGATCCATTATGCCATCGTCCTGAAATCACGATCATCGTTACGTCAGTAGATACATTCTTATGCATCGAACTCGATTACAACTACAAATAAAGCGCGCTATTGGAGAACATTGCTGTATTTGTATTTTTCTATCATCACAATTTAATTTATTATAATAATAATGTAGCAATATCTGTAATAATCATATCAAAAGATGATGACTCATCGATTGATGTCAACATCGATATAATAAGAAATTAACGCACCGACTGGTATACTTTTAACTCGGTACTTGTTATGAGTTATTTTTTTCAGTAAACAACACGTAATGATGATGAGTTACTCTTTAAAAAAATAACTTTTTCAACCTTGGCGTGTAATCACTTATTCAACGTCATTAGCAAATCGTTATTATAAAAAATAACGACAAAATATATTTCTCTATGCAGAATAATATACAAATACAAATTTAGCATGAAATCTCAGTCGTACATAAATATTAGGTTAGGAGATAAAAAGATATCAGAAATATAAATAGACAAAGTGCTGTACAATAAACATGCAATAATTAAATACAGTATTTTAAGAGTATTCGGTCATGATCCCGGAACGTGGTAATCGTGACGAAATCTCGAAACGTGCAATCTTATCCGACATTGCCCTCGCGTGCGCTGATGATTTTAAATCGAAGTCTGACGCACGTGATTCCACCTACCCGATGCAAGAGAAACAATGTTTCGCGATTGCGAAGCTAATAATACATACTTTCCCGGAAATACGTAACATCGTGCTAAGATTCTGCTAAATTCACGCCAAGACTCTGCTTCCTATCATAAGCGGTGTATAATACACAATACCTATGTAGTTATCGTAAATATTTCGCAGCATCGTGCTACGCTTCAGCCATGTATAAATAATTCGTAAATTCCGACGTAATACCATACGCGAGCGTGTACAGAGCGTGTGTATATTGATGAAAATTTAAAGTAGAAAATTAAACAATAAGGTATGTGTGCATTCTGAATAGCTAATTTATTGCAAAGTTAAATGAAAATTATACAATAAGGTGCGTATGTATTATGAATAACTAATTTATTGCGAAGTTAAATGAAATTTATGCGTTAAAGCATAAGAAACAAATAAATATGGGATATAAATGTTCCGTAAAATGTTGCATTACGTTCGCGTTCTGTGCAAAATGGATTTCCGAATTAAATCATTAACATATTAATTATTCAAGAAAAATTAGTTTTTCTTGAATATCCCTCGCAATATCCCTCGATCATGTATCTTACCGCCCGGCTAAATCAGAAAGCGTCATTTTCTCCAGAAAGGAATAATTACGCGCGACATGCAACCCGTTAATTAAACATCAGCCAGTTATTTCAAATTCCATGGTTAGAAGAGGTGCGTACAGAGAGATCTTGCGCGTACAACAAAAAAAAATTGCAATCAAGCGTCGTATAATTAATGCTCACTTCATATTATCGATTATTCGCGATTAATATTACGTCACGCCTTAAGTCAGCCTAAGACGATCGCTTAATTAATTCTTAATTAACGTACGCGTCGTCGAGATTCAATAAAAATTTCTTACATCTGTTTCGGTTTACTGGTGGACGCGTTGCAGTCCATGGGAAGTAACGGAATTAACACTATCCGATGAGAAGAAAGTTCCGCTGTTTCCGGCTTCGCCGGCAAGACACCGCTATGAAACGATTCACACGACGAGTGGCATTTCCGGTCCCGAAAGCGCAACGACGTGGCGCGTACGCGGTCGCAAACACTCCGCGCCTACGTTCACTGTATACATCCGGTATGCACACGCGGAACTCCCTTCGCGATGGCGGTGGAAGTCACCGCCGCGCGGGATTGTGTCTTACGAAAACACCGATTGTACACGTTCCTTGCACTGCATCCAGAAAGCGGCACTTTGAACCTCCTCCGCGAAACTCGATCGCCAGTCACTCGCGAGGTGGTAGGGGAAGGAAGACGAGAACGAGGGGATGAGACGAGAGCGCAACCCTTGACAAATCGAACGCGACGGACAGCGCGACGGTAAAAACAATGGGAATAAAAATGACGTAAAAAATTGGACGGATTCGCGAAGAAGACGAAAAGCCCAACGTTAACGCGCTGATCCGAGTAGAACGAGGACTAAACACTAAAAGCGGCACAGGCATACCAAGCAGCTCGACCGGCGGGGCTGTTGCTTATTGTGTAAATATAAACAAATATAGTTGAAACCAGCCAACAGGCCTGCTTTCAGCTCCCCCACCTCTCATCCCCCCCGCTGCCACAGTCCTCCGCTCAATGTGTGTACCCTGCCTTCTTCTCCTCCACGTCCCCATACCCCTCCCCGTATTCCCGCGTCCCCTCTACGCGGCACATCCAAAGACTTTCTCCCCTCGTCCCGCTTAGACATCCCTTCACCACGTCCCTGACCCCACTGCTACCAGACTACATCATACACGGCACATCGTGGTCTGACTCGTCTTACCATATGTTCGTTTCTCCTTCTCACTCTCATTCTCTATCTATACCTTTTCTCTTTCTCTTTCTCTCTCTCTCTCTCTCTTTCTCTTTCTCTTTCTGTACTCGCGCATCACACATCGCCGACTCGTCGCACACTGTCGCCGAAGTCGGTGGATTACGTGCCAGCGAGGCCCTAAGAGATCTTCGAAGTTCCTCTTCTTTTTTTTTGTGGGACGCCTCCATGGATCGCAGAGAAAGGAAGCGGTCGAAGTGCGTCTTTCGAAGTGGATATTTCTGACGTGCGTGTTGTGGGAATGGCTATGATTATTCGGGACTAGTTTACGTGCTAAAGTTCTACTATCAATCAATTGGTAATTGTATGAAGAAGGAATATAAAATTTTTCCAAGCTCTATACATTTTAACGAGTTGACATAATGTAATTTATGGTATTACTATAAATGTTAGAGAAAAATCGTTTTGAATTTGTTGTAAAGAAATTACAAAATTGAATAAAAAATACAAAAGTAGTTGTTTCGAGTTATATTTGTGCATACAACGGGTATTAAATTTACTCCGATTGATTCTGAAGATATATAAAATACGAAAAGATATCATTTATTTTAAACAGAAATTTTCATTGCTCGTACACTGTCTAAAAATTTCATGAACTTTAGAAAAATGTACATTTGTTATACGCCCACACACATATACACATACACACACACACACACACAAGATATTCTTTCGACTGGAATTTCGCTGAGTATTTATAATTTATATTTCAAAATGGCGTCAAGCCATCAAGTTGCTTTTTGTTAACAAATTTCTACCGAGTAAATATTGAAACTTCTCTTTTAGAAATTATATATCGCTTTGGGGTAAAAACATACTTTGATATCTCTCTCTATTTATTACATCGTATATTTATCTATTTCTCGAGACATAATCTTGAGTTACAAACTGTATAAACAGATAGCGCGTAGTGAGTAACTTTTGACAACGCACTCTTCAACATATTAACGACACATCATATGCAGCATTGAAGACTGACCCTCTTAACTCACTCCACGATAAGCACGTCACGACTTCACTCCGCATTTCGTGAAAAGAAACGAAGTGGACGATGCAGGTATGGAAATCCTATTCTTCGGTGAGCTATGTATATATATATATATATATATATATATATATATATATATATATATGTGTGCGCGCGAGAGGTACGCATAAGCGATAAATACGCGTGTACACACGTGTTGCCTGACGCAACTTGAACCACCGGCTTCGAGTTTGTACAGGCAAACCGGAAATGGGGGACAAAATGTTCCTCGGAACGTGTGTCTTCAAAATATTCCTTTCACTCGTTGCCTCAGCTCCTCAACAATTGCACGATATAGAGCGATACTATACTTCCCCGCTGTAAGATACCGAAGACAAAAACACACGCTCTCAAATTTCGAATTATACCACTCATTTCGTATTTGTATGTACATATAAGCTTATTGTTATACACAGTGACACAGTAACCCTGCAAGAGATGAAGCTTCAGTTATAGCGAATGCTATTTTGCAGTTAATAATGTATTAAACAATATTTATTTATAACAGTTTTAATTTTAGCATATTGAAAAAATTAATACAACTGAATAGTTTTTAAATTATTAAGAAAAATAAAAATGAAATTTATAAAATTTATACAAATTATACAAATATCAATTTGAATCTTATTAGATCGATTTGAATCTCATTTGATTTATAAATTTCATATCTTATCAATATATGTATATTATATATGTACATAATTGTCATAAATTACTCACATCGTAATGAATACGATATACTAAATTATAGGAGTCTGAAGTTATGAATTATTATTGAAGCGCAAATTTTCTATTGACGATAGAAAATTCAAGAAACTAATACGTTAATGTATGACTTGTAAAATAATACAAAACTAAAATATATATGAATATTACTTTATTAAGAATCGTAAATATGCAAACCGTTCGAATTCTCCAAAAACTAAATTGAACATTCTAAGATGCCTTCCATTAAACTCATCAATATTTTGCTGAAAAATTTAATAGAAACCTATATTTCACAGAACACTTGAATAAATAACATAAAGCCAAAGTCGAAGTCGGGACGACTAACCTGCATAAATTTCCGTCGAAAATCCGGTGTTCGCTGTAACACGGAATTTTCACTGCATTTTCCGCAGCGGTGCTTCAAGCCTTCGACTCGCACATTCTACGCGCGTGGTTTTAGAGAGAGAGAGACCGCGTAATATAAAAATAAATTCTGCAAAAATGCTAGATGGATGGTTAACGGTGCAAACGGATATAGCCGGTATTACACGCCTCGGTACATAAAGTTCTTATTAAGCGGACTGTATAAAGATTTAACAATGAGAATGCTAATACAATCGTGCCTTTTTCCACGAGCAGCGGCATCGAAGAAAGTTTGCGAGCGACTTTATTAGACCCCCGATACCGACCCAACTATCAGAAGCATTCGAAGCGATTTCACGGCTTTAGTCAACTATTGTCGAAGAACTAGGTTGCCCATGACGGCACCATAAGGGGAACCATGTCCCATCTTTGGTCCTATGACAACAAAACTGGAGGCAAAAATAGACGCAGCCGGCTCAGTCAGCTTATATACGTCGTATATATACTAAATATGTATTTATTAAGTAAACAACGGTGAGGTTCCCGCCTCGTTTCCTATTTCAATGTGGACAATGTGTTCGGGAATTTTGGGGGCTTGCTTGCGCCATTGCTCATAGGCGTGGCTATAGATCATATTTCGAACGAATGAGGCGTGAATGAATACTTCCTGAGCTAAAAAATTACATACGTAATTACTTTGCTGAAACGATGAAAGAGTTATATAAGAAACACGAATGAAATAGTTTGCGTTCAGAGATCACACGGATTCTCTGCAAGTATTTTTACAGTTTTTGTTAGAAAGTTAAGTTCATGTATAAATAAATCTAAATAAATTTCAAGTGCCCTAAGTTTGTAAAGTTAAGATTAGAAATTACTCTGATTTCATTTAATTTTATTTCTCAAAGAAAGCAAACATTAAAGAAATATTACATTATATATAATTATATAAGACAAGGCTTATAGAAATTATTGTATTGATATAATAACTTCCGACTTTTTCTCTATCACAAGTCAAACATTTCATAAAACTGTAAAAATTCTTTTATTAATGAAAAAAGAATTAATAATAATTGTAAATATATAAATATACAAATATACAAATATATTAGAATAAATATCAAAATAAATATGAGTATTATCAAAAAAATTATTTTAATAAATAAAAATTAATTAGACTGATCTTTTTACTTCAACAAATACAATTACTCACAATAAATAAATATTTATTCAATAAAAAATGATAATTAAATGAAATTTTATTTTTTTGTATAAAATCAATGTATGTTTACAGTTAGTAACTATTTACTCAGAGCTATTCAAACAAATACTTATCAAAATTTAATATTTTTTATAGTGCACATATCGTTAATTTGTACTTTATCCGATGAATGAAAATGAAATGTGATATTAAACAGAGAATAATATTGCAATTCGTTATTAAGTATCATAATGCAGCATGATGATATACAAACGGCAGCAGGTGACCGATTCATCAGTCGTAGAGAGGATAATCATTAAAAGTCGAAGCAAGAGAAGAGATAAAGAGAGCTCATATATCCCTATCAAACCGGAAAGGGCGACAAGGCAAACGCACGTCTTCCCACGTGCTTACGGCCGTTTGAAGTCTTTTCGGCATATATATATATATATATATACACATACGCATATACATCGAGGGTCCGGTTCGCCCCTACTAAATAATAAACGAGAGGATTTACCCCCGTCAGGTTCGCGCGACGGTACATAAAAATACTTGAATCTGAGAAATTAGCGAGGTAACGGGCTGTCGTCCTGTGTTGTGGGTGGCACGAAAGAGAGGCACGAGAGGGTGCGAAGCGAGATGGAATAGGAGAGTTGATGAAAGAGGAGACGTTGAAAAAGAGAGAAACGTAGAAGGGGTCGGCCGGCGGAGGCGTTTCGGTCTCCGTGCGGAGTGGCCAGGAAAAAAGGGTACCTAAAAGGGTTGAATTAATGTCGCGATAAATATATGATTTAAGGTGGAAACGTTTGCAACTCCGGCTAATTTTTTATCTCAGAACCGCGGCCGCGCTCGCCGGTGGTGAGGGTTTTTACCCTAGAAAAGCAAGCGCGCGACGATCTATCCATGGCGCTGGCCGCCGGCGCGGGAGTGAGACAGGGCGGAAGGGGGTCGTCGAGTAGGAAGAAGAGGGTGGCTGAGAGGAGGGCCTCGAATCTACCGCTTATTTCTTTTTTCGGGTAATTTACTGCCGGCGAGAATTTGAGCGGACGCGCGCTTTTTAATAGTTCGCGCCACTCTCGAGAAGATCGGTCGTGCTCTTTTTTCCCCCCCTCGTCGTCCCGCGTCACCGACCATCGCCAACCCCTGCGTACATAGGCTCGTATTGGCCTTTCCGCCCTGTGTCTTTCCCGCTTTGTCCCACGTTCCCATATCGGAAGGACAACGAGGAGGCGTCGTTCATGACGGTTACGATAAAAATTACGAGACTATAAAGCGGGCATTTACACGCGCTTTATGTCACAAGACTCGGAGCAACGAATTTTACTACAGATTACTCATCGCTTTTTTTTTTAGCATCGTTTAACTTCGAGAACGGCGGTAGGTCTATGAAGACACGAGCATGGGGTCAATCAGCGTCGAAACGACCGTTTTACGCGCTCGTAATGCGCTCGTCGTGGTCTCTCTCTTTTGTTGTTCGTAATACGCCCATAACACGAATATGCATGAATATTACAAAGCGTATGTAACACTCGTTCAGAGGATAAAAATAGTGTACTTAGCTCGCTTCTTCATTCAAGAATTGCACATTTATCAATGAATTCCGAGAAAGAAAATTTCCTGTTTTTCCTCAAGTAAATTTCATCATTTGTTTTCTACCCGGAGCAATTAATATGTATGCCGCACGTCATGAATAAAAATAGTTGTCTACTTGTTCTATTACTTAGCTCAGACCAATAGATTAGTACTATTGGAATTTATGATGTTATTTACGTTACTACTTCATGAGACTTAATCTTGAAAAATTGAATTCTTTGAACTTAACGTCACACAAGGGAAACATAACACACTTGGAATTCAATTAATTTGATTACTTATAATTTTTATAAAAATATTGTAAAAATTTTTTAAAATTAAACTAGATATTAGGAACATAACAAGTATCAAGTAAAACGTATCAAGTAAATATACGTATCTTTATTAACGAAAAAGTTATAAAAAATGGAAAAAGCATTGGAAAGGCAGTGGAAAGACAAAACTAAATACTCAAATTAAAGAATTAACTAACAAATAGTAAAATTGGTTTTGTCAAGCCAGCCACCTTTACAGATTAAACAATGAGAATTTTATTTTTTTATTATCACAAATTTCACGGGGTATTTCGCATTAAATTCTGTTGAATTTTAAGACATATAGGAATTTCTTCGCGAAGTTTTCTCACTTTGCCAAAGTTCAGAAACAAGAAAGAGTTTCTTCACAGTGTCCGATAAATAAATAGGAAACACCTGCGAGCACATATGCGTCGTCACGTCTGCTCACGCGGAAATATTTATCGCAATGCTATAGCGCGATAAACATCGCCATACACATTTATGTTTACCTTAACGCCACGTTACGAACGATAGCCAACCAAACATTTACATCTGTCTCGTATCGGCACGACACGATAAACACGTTTCCTCGAATCTAAGAAGGAAAACGACCATCGTCAGCAATAGAAGAGCGTTCTGTCACGAAAAGCGCAACTCTCAATATCCATCCCTTCACATGCGTAATCAGAATAGCCGGCTCGTACATGATCCCTTAAACTGGAATATCCCAGCGGGACCGCAAACACGCGTTTCCCCAATTATCTACGTGGTCTGACGTGGCAAACGGGGGTTAAGCGTCGTTACCGGCACTGAATCTCGCGTGTATCAACCTCATACGTGACATCAAATCCGTGATGATCACGGTGAGAAGTTAAGAGTCGACTTTATTCCCAGATCGCGAGAATAGGAAAACCGAAAGAGAATGGAATAAGGCACACACATACACACGCGCACTCACGGAAAGAGAAATTTCCTTTAATGAAGAGGATAAAAATGATAGAAATAGAAAATAATAGATTTGAGAGAATAAGAAAAAGAAGTAGGAAAAAACAAATCAATGAATAATAAGTCAAGATCAAGAAAGAAATATAGATAAGCAAGAATGAAGCGAAACATTTCAACGAGAAAGACAGTTGAAGAATAGCGATAGAAATATTTATAAAAAAAAAGTATAAAAAAACAAGGGGAATAAATGATGAGATAGTAAAGAAGAAACACGAAGAAGAAGTGCAAATAAAGAGGCAGTACGCGAATGGACAGAAATGGGGTGGAGGCCAGTCGGAGATCATCCGAGAATAACAGAGGGTGTCTGAAGCGAGAGGCAGAAACACGGAGGGGTGGGCAGTTACCCTCCAGGAAGCGAGAGGAGCGTCGACCGCTTAGGTTTCCGCAGCGTCGACGCTTTTTGGATTAACCGCTCGGACATTAGAATACGGAATTGATATATTATGGTCGTGGACCACCGTCGGTGGACCGTTTCCTCGACCGTTTCCACCCGCTACCACCCCTTCTTTCGCCGCGGAACCGCGAGGGTCAGGCGGATCCGTGAAAGAAGGAGGGCGGATGGTCCGGTTACACACACTCTTTAGGCATGACTGCTCGCTACTCGCATCTTTCATCGCATTATCTCGGCCTCGTAAAACATTCCTTTATAGGTTGCCGAAATGTCCCCTTGCATGAAGACAAGGAGAAAGAAGAGTAGGCTGACCACTATACTACGTCGTTACTACTATACTATGTCTTCGTCTTAAACGTCACAATTATTCCATTGAGGTACTTTTTTACGAGTTTAATTTTTTACAGAGGTAATTCAATTCCAAAGTTAAAATAAAATTACAAAGGAAAAAGTATTAACAATTATAAATCGTATTAGACCGACGAGAATAAATCAATTAAGAAAAATAAAAATCTATTTTCGGTTTCAAGCGCGCGCGGATCTTAATGCTTAAATATTTCAAAGTGAACAAATATATATGTGTGTGTGTATATACGTATATATCCAATTCTGCAAAGCGCGCGTTGAAATCTTTTTCGGTCTTGAAAAATTATTAATATATTTACTAATATTACTGATGTAATATAATTGCTTACGCTTTATATGATAATTTTGTACATTCTTTTAATACAACAGAGTTATAAAACATAAAAGAATGGTGTCAAAATAATTCCTAATATTAAAAATTTTATCAACAAATAGTATTATATATTACACATTTAAAATATATTTATTCAATCCATTTGAAAGAAATTACGTAACATTTATAAACAGCTTGAAAAAAAAGATTCATTTACATAAAAATTTATTCATTCCTTATAATGAATATATTTCTAAAAACATATGTGTAATTTTTATGATATCTTTTTATAATATATCTGAAAGAGTTGAGTGAACATTTTACTTTACTTGTCAAGAATTGCTAATATATTTGTCACATATCATCCATCATTTGCTTGCTCAAACATCAACAACATATAAACTTTTCATTCCAACATATAAACATTCTAACATATAAACTTTTAAATTATTATATGCAATAATATATCAAAATATTGCACAATCAAAAGAGATAGTTTCATTTTCTAAAACAAAATTATTGCTTTCTGTTTCATTTGAATTTAACAATTCAGCTCGTTTATTAGTTAAATAAGATAAATAAGAACGACGCTTACTTGAAAATATCAGTATACACAACATAGAGATCACTGGTATCGCGTTTTTTTTTTCAAGTTGATTTATCGCGACGGCGATTAAGGAGACGGCCTGGAAGCGAGCGTTCGGCCCGAATGAACGTCGATCGGCTCTCTCGACTTGAGTTCGATCGGCTAATGGCCCCTGGTAGACATTAACATTGACGGGAAAGGTGGGAGTCGACGGGCGTTTATGTGTGAGCGTGGCGTTAATTCGGCTTTAAGGCGTCCCCAGTATTCCCTCTTATATCCGTGCCGGTGGTTCTCTTGTTAGCATACTTATCATCCGCTCGTGGAATTAAGAGAGCGAGCGAGGTGTCCGTGGGTGGTGCGGTGGCACGAAGAAGCGACGCACGAGGGTAGAGAAAGACGTTAAGGGATGACTGTCGTACGGAAAGAGAAACGGAGGGGAGGTGATGGTGCGGGCTGTTGATAATATCAGTCCGAGCAGGGTAAGATGGGTATTGGCTGGCGGACTATTGTCGGAGTAATGTTGATTGGATTCAAGACCGAAGGCATTAATCTGCCTTCTTTTATTATGGTATCGAGAGAACCATTCCTGGTCCTGTCTCCTTCCCTACGCCTGCGACGATCGTGTCGTCCTCTCGTCGTGAGTTGATACCCACTTACACGAAATACGAAGATTTCTTTTCTGTCTCAACCGTTCTCGCGTTCGCTACGAATTCCTTACGACGCCGTTCAACCTCATCTTCGTATCTATAGTTGCCATCGATCCGAAATACCTCGATTGGAACTTAAAATATGAAGTGTATCTCAGCAGCGTTAAAATCTCGTTTTACTGGCGTCCGCCCAAAATTTCGTCTCGCCACTCAATTTATCGGGTATTACCTTCGCTTGAAGGAAAAGCTTCGATATATGTGTCTAATTTTTAGAAACATAAGATTCTATTACTACATACACGTTCTATCTATAGATAAATTTCTATCTATATTCTATCAAATAAAATTCAAATGACAAATTTCTTTGAAACATCTGTGATCTATTTTTCCTCGACGAAAACTTTCTAGGTAATTTCCTCTCTACATTTATTAGTACTAAATATTTTGATAATCATATTAAATCTATCTTAAATAAATGATTTGTTAACAATTATTTAGATTTATTTTGAAAGTATGTAGTTTCCTATTTTCAAAAGATCAATTCTATATTTATGGAGCATTAAAATTTCATGCTGATATGAAGATAGAATATTTATACATAATATATTTTATAAATCTGTAACTTTTTATTAATTTAAATGGTCTAATTTAAAGATATCGAACATCGTGATAAAAAATGTATAGTTAAATTTTATAGAAAAGAATAAAATCTTGTAATACATTATTTAGTTTGAGCCCTTAAATGTCGTCATCAGCTCTACGGATTGATGGTGATTTATCAACGCAAAACGGTACAGTTGTATCGCGAAAAAATCCAGCGAACAATAGCTAGCGTCGCTATCTCGTAGCTTCGGGCTTTCCGCTTTAGAAAAGAAGGAGATCCAGATGGATGATCGTAAGTGGTGGACAGTGTCCGATAAGGGCAACCGTCGGAACGGAACGAGGCTAGGGTGGTCCGTGGCGGTTGCTACTTCTGAAGAATGGACCTCTTTGTTTAGCCGTTTATGGTGGAAGAGATTTAGCCGGATTGCCGTCAACCGATAGCCACCGAAGGGCGAACTGGCAAGGGGGTGAAACCTGGAATCCGTGGAAACTCGCACCAATACTCGCGCGCAGTTGACTTCTTCTATCTTCTCTGTTTTTTACCAGCCTTCTGTCCTTTTTGCCAGTTTCTTTTTCCCGCAGGGCACCGGCAACACCTTCCGAGGAGATTCGGTACGCTTACGAGCGACCCCTCACAATGGCCGGGCATTAGCTGACAACAGAGGTGTGGACACCGGATAGCTCTAACACCCTTAACACCCACTCTTGCCTACTCCGCATGATTGGCCAGTCAGCCAGCCGGGCGAAACGTTTCGCATTTATAGCCAGCCGGCGGATCGTTTGGATCTAAATAAAATCTCTGTTCGCGCAGATAAGAACAGTAAGGTTTGCTGAGGAGCAAATCCTCCTCCGCCAGTTTGCCTGGAAAGAAATGCTGAATAATATACTCGTGCGATTCGTTGACCTTCGATTCAAATAAGATCATTTGCAAAAACGAGGAATGTAAATATTATCTACAACAAGAATTCTATCAATGTAGTTTAATTTCAATTATATTACTTTTGATTCGATAATGATAAATAAATAAAGTAAAAACTGTCAGTTGTATTTATTACGAGTAACATAAAGCCATATATTATAGTTTATAATGTATACTATAAATGAAATAATTTATAATATGACATATAGATTGTATGTGAATAGTCGGGACTTGCGCTTCCAGGAGAAAAGCTTAAAAAGAACGAATGGCATCAGAGAGAGTCTAGAAATGACCCTTAAAATCGACCTTTGCAGGAATCCTACAGACATACACGACTAAGCGGTTGATACGACCAGATACAGTTATGCAATAATGAGCTAATGTAGATAATAGGATTATGTCGAAATCTCCTGTAATTGGCCCCTGAAAAGGTGAGCTCGGTTTTGCTAATCACCCACTAAAAGGTAACTTTGGACGCTTTACAGTTAAGCTTAAGAGGTTTACTGGGCTTTACGTGCATACGAAGACTTTACGACTGTTTCCTTTTCCAAGATCAGATAAGACATAACGACCAATAATTATTGTTTGAATACAATAGGATTAATCATATGATTTTACCTGAAAATATGCTCGAAAGACTTTTTGCCGTTCTTTGTCTCTTCAAGGTAAAATTATTTCTACCAAGAAAAGTCGGAATTATATCAGTTATATAATCAGAATAACTTGAAAATTTAATTTTATAAAATCTGCTAACACGCTAAAAAATGATTATAAAATTTCTACGACGCGTGCTCATAAAATTTCAACATGAATATTTAATCACTATCTTAAAGCTTTATAAAAATTATGCATAGATAAAAGTTCTTCCGTAATAAATGACAGAATTTATATTGAGCTAATCATTAAAAAAGTTATATTCGATATTATAATATAAATTATTTGAATTTCCTTCTTCAAAATATTGAGAATCTTTAAGAATTATTCTTCAATTAGTCATTTAAAATTGTTAGTTTATGTTTTATCTACGAATTTGAATCGATATTGTTTCTCTTTAAATATACGAGATACGTATGTATCGGCACGAAAGATGAAGAAGCAGGTAATATCTTACAAATGTCATGACATGTTCGATAATACGCATATCGCGGAAATACCCTCATTTTGCTGAACATCCGAGAATCGAGGGCAAGGGATGAAGCTGCCAGTCGAGGAAAACTCCATAAATCACTGCGGAGGCAGAGGAAACCCGAAAGGAAACTGGCACGTATGGATCGCAACTGTGCGAACGTGCGTGTGTTACCGGCAAAAATATACACGTTCATATATGTACGGGAGAAGGTCCTTATTTACTCTAAAAGGTAAAGGGAAAAACCGACCACCGTTCTGTCCATCCATACCTAGATGGCTACTCCTGAAGCCTGACCGTTCTCACAGTAAATATATCGAAGTGAATTGCAACTTCGTCCCTAATCCAACCGAATATCCCCATGCTCGAGACTTGATCCATAGCTCTGCAGTAAATTTGCGCTGAATTTATAAGGACTGCTCCACCGTCTTCGGGAGCATCGTTCTTAACCCGTAAATAGATTTTCTCTGTGACCTGGTGATTTTTACCGTACACATTTGCCATGAAAATGTAAATACAAAATTCATAATTCACATCTTACAATAAAAAGAGAGAAATATATAGAAATATAAACTTTGAAAATGTATTTAAATTGTTAATTATCAAGATTTTATGCGTTATAAAATTAATTATTAGTAGCTTTAAAATATAGCGATAGAAATGGGATAGTCAGCGATTTCTTTGTTTTTGGATATTAAAAATGTAAATCTCACGACGAACTTGGATTAACTATAAAACATTTATGTATCAAAATATATCAGTTTGGAATGGCATACAATTTTGAAGCGATCCCTATTCGGTAAGAATAAGAATTCACCATTCTTGAAGAAGACGCGATGAGGATGAACTACTTTAACCTCTACCTTTTAGTCCGCGAGTTTCGAGGGTGCTCAGCCGTGTAGTGTCAATGAATAAAAATTTGCGGTGAGGGTGACGTTTGATGCCGATTTTAAAGCTTACCCTCCGTCTCTCTTTCTCTCTCCCTCAATGGTGAGGACATTACTTTATACTACGACGCAAGACCCCGCGAGAGGAGTCATGGCCCACAATCAAGGGTGCCCGCGGAGAGGGTAGCTCGCACTTATTTTCGCCTGACTGCCCGCAACCCCCTCGAAGCCACCTCCTTCGGCGCCTGCTGCGAGCTCGAAATAAGACGATTTCGCCTGGAGATCATTACGCCACGCCTTAAGTCGAGCTAATATGTCCTCCTCCGTTACGCCACCCCCGAATTCAACCTCCATCCAACCACGACTCGTATATATCCCCCGAAGAAGAGAGCATCGCGAGCTAGAAGCCACCGCTGTCGCCGTTGCGACATAGACAATTTAATGCCGTTTTATAAATTATACATCGCCTGCAAGCTCGCGAGACGAGCCGATTACCAGGGTAGATCCTTCGTCCTCTATTTAATCCAGTCTCGAGGTATATATGTGTGCACGTCGGGATACCTATGTACGGTCGCGACAGGTCGGGCGAATACGTGTACGCGTGACGGCGAGGAAGAATTTCAGGGAAGAGTAGAGGCATCCGGACGGGGATTCCTGATGCGGAACTTGCCAGACGTCGCGGACGTTTATCGGCGCTACTAAATGTAGTATGTGAATTCGGGGGAGATAAGTAAGTGTAGACCAATGTGTTGGTTTGTGTGATACGTAGTCGAGATCGGTGTGGTCGTTTATAGATGGGTTCTTAACGTGAAAGATATTTCGATAGTGTCTACTCGTGCTCGCCACTTCTAGTGCTAGATAAATTTATAGCTAATTTCGTTAATTATTTTAGAGCAATCTTGAAATTTCTCATATTTCTAATAAAATTATACATAGGCAACTAATATACATATATATATATATTATAGGTAGAAATTAAGAATTATAAAATTGAAATAATAAAAAAGGAGAAAAAGGACGCTTACCCTAAAATCGATAACTACGTCCGCAAATCTAAAGAACTCTCTCCACTCTACCCGACAGAGAGACGAAAGAAAAGTACAGGGCCAGAAGCACCCCACGACATTGCCGTATTATAAAAATAATATATCGATATCGTAATAAGGGAATGATTGGATACGTCGAGGCGTATATATCCATCGACGCCCTAAAATTTCATCTCTCTTATTTTTATTTGTAACGTGTCTGCGCTATATCTTTAAAACGACGCAAGGGTGGTTTTTGAATGATGTATTGCGGACGTAACGAAAGATGGAGAAATCGATGCTAGATAAGCTTTGTGAGGATTTTGAATTTTCGAGAAATTTTATTTTAAGTCTTCTACTGTGCATATATATGTATATATAAAATAATCGTTACTTGAAAAAGATTTGAGACTAAAGAATTCTTTAAAAGAATTAAATACCGAAAAGTTGGTAGAAGTCTCGATTGTCAGGACTAGTAATTATGTAATACAAGATGTTTCGTTGTTCACGTTCCAAAGAGATATATTTTCCATAAAGAGAGAATTAAGAGTTTCTATTAATAAATTCCTCTTGCGATCTTAATATAGATAAAAAAAATCTTCCTTTATATATTTTTCAACATATATATATTCGTAAGAACTCTTTTTTAGACAATGAAACAGATATTATTGTATGTCTGTAAAAAAATAATTAGAATTCTTTTCTTTATGTGAAAATGATTATAAGATTATCAATTTGCAATTATAATGATGTTTAGTGCTTTTTTATACGTCAATAATTCTTCCATACGTGCTTATCCAATAATAAATAAAGAAAGTACTATACTTGTATATATACGATATCGCGCGACATCTCCTTCTGAGAAGACGATCTTCCACCCTCGTCGTGAAAAAAAAAGGGAACGCGAGCGAAGAAGGGTGCGACTATTCTTTACACTCTCACGTGCTACGATAGGACTATCGATTCCAGGATTAGGCAGCAATTTTTCAAGCCTACGGCGAATAATTACTGAATCCTTCCCTCGACAGGCAGTTTCGAGCGCCAACCAACGGTTGGCGTTGCCACTTTTGCCTCCTTGGCGCGCTCGCCGTGCCACTGACACGCGGGCTCCGCTCTGCGGAACGTCAATGAAAAATGTGGTGCGAAGAATTTGCCGGCGTGATTAACGGTCCTGAACCTCTCCCTCGCACCCCTTTTTTTGCGACGGAGTTCGAATAGATACGTGGATTGTTTGGGATTTCCACATAGTGCTGCGACAGATTGTTCCAGAAATTGCAATTGACGGAGGAATTATTCTCCGTTTATAATCTTATATTTAATTGAAAATTTCATGGTAACTGAGGTCCTGTTTATTTTTCATATATTTAAAAAACATTAAAAAAAAATATAATTTGATTGTGTGCACAAATACTTATTTTTCAAAAGTTTTAAATGAATACGACGCTATCTTTTTCAATAACAAGTCACTACAATCGTAGTCCAGTCGCATTGTGATCGCATTGTGAAATTATATAAAATTCACATCATAAGAAGAAATTCTCACACAATGTTGAATTTTAAACAATGTCGCCGAATCCAGTAGTGCATGATAGCGCGAGTGGACTCTGACTCGAGGATTTGAAAGAGCCGGCGGGGGCGATACACGTCGGTGTAGTAACTTTCCGAGAAGAAAGCGGAGGGGCTAGATGGAGGCTTGGATACCTTCATCTGCGGATTACTTATGCACGAGCAGCCGGACTCATTTCATTGCAATGGAGCCAAGAGACGGGAAGCGAGCGGAGCCAAGCCGACGGAAAAATGTTTCTATTTAGCTCGCTTAAGCTCTTTATTAAAGGTTCGCTTCTTCTGAGAGTCGCACGAGCTACGGGCCCAAGTCGGTGAACCGACGCTGCGATTCGTGAAAAAGAGATTGTGGTCTCTTAACGGCGACATCCCCCTGCTTTCTCTTATATTTCTTATCTCTGTTTTTCGCGATCTCACGCCGGTATGGGTCTTCGTCGGTCTTCTGGTCTAACGGCTCGCGGGATTCTTACGAGGGTTGATCGCGTTGATGGGAAGAGTATCGGGGGGGGAGGGAGAGGAAAGTGGGAGAAATTGCGTCAATTACCCGCTGATTTCGGCATCTGATCCACGGATTACGTCCCGCCGCGAATGCTGATCCCTCTCCCGTTTTATTGAGAGACGTTTCCGAAATGACGCAACGGGTAGCGGATGCGGGAGAGAGAAATCTGCCGCCTTTCACGCGCGAGAGACGCGCTTCCGTCGCGAGAGATAAGAGGCAGCGAGTAATATACGAAATTGGATGTTTTAATAAACCACCGGATGGCGCGACGAAGCATCGTGCGAGCGCGCGGGCGGCTCTTCGTAATGGGACGGTAATATTTATAAGGGAAATATATTACCTGCAGTTTGAATTAAATGAATTCTAACCCTTTATATACGCTTGGATGTCGAGTGCGCCGCGACGCAACGTATAGGAGAATTAAATGATAATGTGTACAATGAGGCGAGGAGAATATAAAGTTTGGCTTAAATAAATTTCCACTTCCGCGCTCGTGTGACGATATGGCGTCGTGATGTGAAGAGAGTTTATGTAACTTTATGTGGCGGCACCGTTATTTTATACTGAAAATTATTAGTAAATTAAAATCCACGCAATTAACAATTTGTTCCTGCAATAATAAGAAGAGCATCTCTTACTTTTGATGAATTAATATATAAAATTTGTAGTATATACATATATATATATATATATATAGATATATAATAAACTACCTGTATAACTGTTTAATTTTTATTAAATTACAAAGGTTAATAATATTCGTTTATATATAGCTGCACAAAACATTTTTATTCCTGCAATAATTTTGAAATTAAATAACAGTGTGTATATACTTTGCGTTGGAGCTGATTAATAATCCTGCAGCCAGCGGAACAAAAATTTCTTCTCATTTAAATCGCCACTATACAACGACTGAATGTAATGACTGGAAATATTTAAAAAATTTGTTTCGTCAACTAGTTTCGACCCTTCACGATCTTTCGATTCTCCCTTCCGAGGCCGATTGTCTCTCATCGTGAAAAGGGCGGTCGAAGGAGGCTACAAATAATTCCGGAGCGTTATTCGATGGCATATTTTCGATTATCGGCCAACGAAGCGTAATCTGCGCCGTAAATGGAGGATTGTCTCTGTGTAGCGCAAGATGAGGTGCTGCGGGTTCTTCGAGGGGCGGTATCGAAGGGGGTCGGTGGCGTGAAAGGGAGATTTACAGGAATACGAGGGTGGCAGCAGGGGAGAGGAAGCATAGCCACCAGCGGCTCTTTAAAAGAAAGCGGGATAAACAGACAGTTCCAGCAGCAGGGAGGAAATGTAAATTTCCAGCGAGGCGGAAGGACGAGAAAAGAATAAGGGCTCGAACACCGCGGGTGTATTGAGTGAGCCACCGGCCCTTCCATACCCCGTACGACGAGTCACCCCTCTTTTAAATTTCATGTGCCAATTGTACGCGATTGTCTTTACTTTGCTACCCGCGCGTTCCGACATCGCGGGACGTTGAGTTTTCAAAGTTGCGCCCGTTTCTTCCGCTCGATGTGTTACGCGTCGCGAAAATTCGAATCTTCGCGCCGGCAAGGAATCGCGAAGCAAAAACAGAATGTGACGATTTCCCTGCGTGTGTAACGCGAAAATTTAGAATTGTTGAATGGAAGATTAAAATATGTCTTCAATTCTGTAATGTCACATTGCAAAAATATAGCATAATTGAGATGCGAGAAGGATACGATCCAAAGATACAAAATGTAAGAGCTCAAACGTGTATCGCACGCAATAAGATTATAAATTAAGTTCATTTAAATGATATTTTGGTAAGAACGAATTCATAAGTCTAGTCGTCTTTTGAATATTTATAGACACATTTGCATATTTATAAATATATTTCCCATATATATTTATAGAGATTAACATAGTCATCTCTTTCTATTTTGAAAAAGATCACATTAGAAGACAATATAAATTCCTTCATAAGAAAACGAGTGTTCCTAAAATTCTACCGCGTTAAATTAGAAAAAGAAACGTGAAAAAAAATCCTGAGCTTAAGGTTTTGTAAACAGAGCTTAAACATAGGAAAATAAATAAATGCAAAGATAGCTCTTTTAGAATCCATCGATTCTCTTGATGAGACCAGGAAACCATTCGAAGCAAATTGAAAAATTCGAAAAAATAGAAATTTGAATGGATAAAATGAAAGAAACGATCAATTTTGATTTAGAAAAGAAAAGAAAATGTATCTTATTCATTATACAATAATTAAATTTTTGTTATAAAAATATTATTAATTTTGTGAAAAAAATCTACTATTAAAACACAAACCTGAATCATACAATCCCATTTCAATTTGCCTTTCTCTATACTTTTTTGAAAATTTAAAAAATACTTTAATTATATGAAGCAATATGATATTAAAATTTTATAAGTTTTTCATCAAAAATGACTGCTTGAAACGAGAAAAGATCAGACATCGGAAAAGGTCGTATCTGACAAGAGTAAAGGATGATAGAAGTAGACGGCTACGAAATGATATTCAGAAGGACACGAGACGCTAGGATGAGACGGATCGAAAGCAACGAGATCGCTGTCCACGGCGTATAAAGTGAAAGATTCTCTCGCGAAGGGTGGCTCACGTGACAGGGGTTGAAGCGACGTAGTCGGACGGTCGCCCTACGTGCTGGGAATTTCACGCTGGAAAGAGGTTGTTGGAGAGTACACGAAGTCCGCCTTGGTGTTGCGGAACTTCGAAGGGCCGACGGGAGACGGTAAGCGAGAGCAACAGTCGTTGAATAAACACAAAGTCCAGTTAAAGTCGTAATAAATGTCTCCCGCCTTCCGACAGGCTTCTTCTCTCTCTTGGCCGCCTCCCGCCGCGCTTACTCCTCTTTCTTTCCCGGAGACAAACGGTATTGAGGGTGAAAATTGACGGCTTTATCGTGCCGCTTCCGTGAGCGCGAACTTTCCAAGGAGTTGCGCTTTCGCCCGCCTAGCTTCATATCCTGCAGCCCAAGGATTCTAGACGTCTCTCTACTGATATCTGCGATATTCCTCGGTGAAGTAGTCAATGAAATTGATACAGCTTGGTTTGCGATTGCACTTCAAAAAGTATCGGTGTGTCATGTCATGCGATATCTACCTTTATAATTCATCGTATTGGTATTAATATTAACACCAACATAGGTGTGGGTTTAAAACCCGTAGCGTTAAAGCATAATTTTGGTATTAGTATTAACACAAACATAGTGAGAATTACATAGACACCACTATGGTGTTAAATCATCGATATATTTTTTAGAGCATACAAATTTTAGACAAACAAAAAAAGCGAAGTCTTCGTATTAACAAAAAAATTTCATACAATTACCAATCTTCTAACAAAATTAGTAAAAATTAAAGTGCTCCAAATTGTTGATTGCTTATTATACTATAACGATCATTTTCTTGAATCTACATTTCGCAGCAAAAACAAACAGCATGTTAAGATACATTTAGTCCAGTAAAATATCAAGTTTATTTTGGGCAGAATTATTGCGTGCTTTTTTATCCGAAATTGTTATTCATTTATTCGGCTGGCACGAGAGTGAATTTATTTATCGTACATAAAATAAAACATTCAAATCAATGTAATTTGACATGGATCATACATATTTTATGTACGCTTAACTAGCAAGCGATTTAAAAAAATATATATTATTCCATAAATATAATATTCCAAATTGTGACATTTTATGATAAATTTGTAAATATAAAGTACTGACATAAAAGTAACAGAATAATAATTGTGATTATACAAAAATATGATAGTACAGCCATCAATTTTGCAATTGGTTATCGGCGAAATCGCATAAAGTAACACGGAACATATGTTAGAGTTGTTTATTCACGTATCTCACTAAACCTTAACCCGGTATCACAATTCAGTGGAAAAATGAATTCCTATCGGCCGTGTTGTTCGATTTTGCGGGATATCGTTATATACATAGTAACTCTATCATAACGCTTAAGATCTTTCCATCGAACCCTAATCCACCCTGTCAAAATATCTATTTTAACGTGTCGCTTCCATTTACGATGTATGCTAAATTACTGTATTCGATTATTCGAGTACTACAAATCAACAAAGTTCTATGTTAATAACATCAGAATATTAGCAAAAAGAACGGAACTTTTCTTTTAAATTCCGTTCTCTAGAATTCTCATTATAGAATTTAATACGCATATCTAGTTACTTATTCTTTTAAATGTCATATTTCTTGGAATTATGGTAAAAAAACCTTGATAAACTTTTTTTAAGTATAAAATATTTCTGATCTATTACTTTAAATCAGTCGAAATTATTCATGTTGCAAATTACGGAATGTCACTAAAATATCTGGCTGTACTAGGACGACTATAGCATCGATGACGTACAATATTTTTTTATAGCTGCATATTGGTTAGATAAGCAATGTAATCAGTATCGTTCAATATATTTTACGTGTTTATGAGATCTACCCACGCATATTTTTATCGATTTTTTGCGAAATTCGCGTATCTATGTTATCGATACTTGTTTGAGCACTTTATAGATAATTTATTGATTTCTATAAAAATCTATTAACTTTTATGAAAAGAAGAATAACTTTATCTTAGCATTTTAAATATTATTTAATAAAATTTTATAACTAGCAAGTAAATTAAGCTACATTAACATAAAAATATATTAAGTTAGTAAATTATATTTCAGAGAAAAGAGTAAATTCCACTAATTTTAAATTTTTTCCATTATTAGATTATCAACTATGATAAAATGAATATATAATAACAATTTAAAAATTCAAACTTGTTACATAAGAATAATAAAATATTACGGGAACATCCCAAATACATTGAAGCTATTTTCTAACCATTTCCTGCAGAAGTCGCCTGTAGCGAACATTCGGCGCCGATGTCCTGAAATATGTCCCTGTAGAAATTCCTGTTGGAAAATTTTGTCGTAAGTTTTATTTTGTTTCTAGTTTTGGTGAAAATACGATGAAACTTTTCACCCATTGTACCGCAACGGTAGTAGTAAAGTTTGCTGTGCGTATTTAATTAAATATCTATTTCAGGGAATGACGCAAAAAAAAACATTTGTAAAGAAATATAATACGTTTCTAACTCTCTCTCTCTATATATAAATCATAGAAACATTTTTTAATAGATTCGTAGCGGAATAAACGCAAATTCATTAAATATTCAGCTGCAGTAATGTACTCTAGTCATGCACATTACTATCGATTTTCTGCCCAGAATCCGATATCACAGTCATATGTAACTATTCATGCCAGAATCAATTAAACTTTTTTAGCAATGCCGATCAATTGACTTTACATGATATTTTGATCGTTTCCAATGAAATCTGCGTCTGTAACGCATATTCCACATTCGGGCCTTTCGACCAGCTCGTTGTTTCAACTCTCGTCACAAATATTTACCAAATATTGATCTCACTCATAGCAAGCCCGAACGCCCTCCGTGTGTCATGTCGTGGTCACAATGATGGACAAATTGCATTTGCAGGTCATCCGCGACGTCGATATTTGTATTCGTTTGTACATATACATCGAGTAGCAGACTGGCCGTTTGCCAATTAAAAACTGCGTTCACTCTGGCGCACTTGATGCAAGAATCCTCATGTAATAATGACAGCCAAATATGCAATTGTAAGAGTTATTTTTGCAGATGTACTTAGAAATTTACGCTACGTAATAATAAAATCACAACGCTTTTAAATTAATAATTAGTGGTTGAAAACCGGTCGCTTAAATAAATTAAAAATATTTGCGCTTAGTGATAATAATTTTAAAAAATAGCAAATTTAATTATTACACGATGATTTGCAGTACGTCAATATTGTATCTCAATTATCGATTATGCAGAATGGAACTGCAGAAAAATGTCGAATTACTATTGTTACAGGAATAATGGAAATATGTTATATATAACTAGTAATGATGACATTATAGGAATGTTGTAGTTTTCCAGAAAAAGAACTGAGTTGAAAGACATGGCAATCGCTACAAGAAGAGCTTTATTTTTAACTAAATTGTAGTACCATATGGTCAGGAAATGTTAGTTTCTACCTCCGCTCGTACACAGAGAGAGGGGGAGAGAGAGAGAGAGAAACGAGTCTTATTGATCTACGCGCATCGGAAATATCGTGGATTTTGCCATGTGCACTTGATTATTACTTGATATGATCACTATGAAATACTCTTCTATAACATGTTTCAGTTTCTTATAGTTTCACTGAATCGACGATAAATATACGTCTTTAAAGACACTAAAAATGAATGAAAAAATAGATGAAATTTCTAAAAAATGAAATTTTCTTCTGAACGAGCTGAATAACTGATTCTTGCATATTTAAGACAGATCTGTGCATCTCTTTAATCTCGTATATTTTAAGATAAATACATATAAAAAATCCTTTGACGTAACAAAAGGACTTAAAAGGTTATACGATAATATGAAAGAATGCTGATTCGTGGCTCTCTGAGTGGATCTCTGCACAGATCTTCATAAATTTTGAATTGAAAATGATCCAAACTATATGATCGGAAGGATTCGCTAGGAAAAAGAATGGTGTCCTTCATCAACTTCGCCGCCAGCGCTTAACTTTATCTTATGCATTCGATAAAATAACCGGATATCAGTAGCCCGTTCGCAGTTCAAAAAATTCACTCGAGGTTCAATCGGAAAACACAGATATGTAATCACCCCGCGGGTAACCCGTAACTGTCATCATCGATCGGAAGACATGCGATCCTGCGCGACCGAAGGTGACTCTCTCCTCAGCCTCGCACGTACGAGGTCGCCTAACAAAGGTGGCGGAGACTGCGGACGTAGGTCGTTAAAATAATAAAGATTGTTATTGAACGGCGCCGCCGTTGAACCGTCAGGCACCCGCGCAAAAATTTGAATTTCTCCCGCTCGGCATCTGTCGGTCTCGCGCTTTGCGTCTCATCTCTTCGGTCTCGTCCCCCACGTCTCGCCCCCGTTCCCCCTTGCCTTTCCATCGTTCGCCACCACCACGTTCGCGAACCTTGGCAATATCAGAGGGCGACCCGATATTATGCCATTCTCAATACTACACGCGGCTGCGGTCGCGCCGTATTATTAAAGGCATCGTATAGAATGGCCGGAGTAACGAGAAAGGGAGAAAGAAAAGAGACAGCAAGAACGACGAAGAGAGCGATGATTTTGACGGTAGCGACGTTGTTTTTTCGCCTTCCGTTACTACATGAATATTCTGCAGAGTTCTAATCGCGTAGGGAAGAGGGACACGGGAGGAAAGAAAAATTCGACACGGCACAAAATGAAAAATACAAAAATTGCATTCATTTTGTTGATAGTAACGTGATTATAGAAGTTTTCGCAAAAGGAAATTATATCTGACGTTTCTTTTGTAAGTGTAACATTTGAAGAAATCATCTAATCTAAATAAATTTTATATATTTCGTAATTTTAATGGCACTATAGTGGACGAATACAAAAATCTATTATTCTCTTTTTTAATTCGCAAAATGTCAATAAATAACATCTCGATTTCAATATTGTCATCTGATGCCTGCGCATGATGCAAATAAGAAGAACAACGAACTCGTAGGACGGAGTTCTCCTAACTCCATGTCAGCCATCTTCTCTTCCCCCACATAAATACTGCATGCATCCGCGAAGAAATCTAAGAAGAGCGTTCGTATGGACGAAGGGCGGCAAGGGCGGGAGGAAAGCGGACAAGAAAAAAAGAATGCAGAGGAGAAATATACGCCTCCTTCCGCTTGGCGTCGAGGTAGGTCGGAGATTCGCCTTCTACGGTGACGTATTATGCAAGCGAGTACGGGAGGGGGTGTGGTGGTTGGAGGACGGGGGTGGTAGGAGAGGGCGTCGTTTGGCAATCTTAGGGGATTCCGTGGATACAATGGGATCTCAATACATCACTTCACCTAACCCGACTCCCCTCCCCCCCCTCTCTCTCTCTCTCTCTCTCTCTTCTTCATCTCTTTCACCTCTCCGGCTTTCCTCCTCTCATGCCCACCTCTTCGGTTGCCGTCGTTTCTGCGGAGCAGCACCAACGAGGCTCCCAGATGCCGTAATAGCTTAGGAGCCGGCGTAATAGCTGCCACTGCCTTCCTAGAGAGAGTTATAGTTCAACAACGCAGAAATGGAATCGCGAGAGAAAGGGGATGGGCGGAAGATAGGCAGCAGGGTGAGCGGAAGAGAGCGGCTCTCGCTGAAGACGATAGCGAGGAGAACACGGAGAGGAGAAACGTCGAAGAATCGCTAACCCGATGCTGAAAGATCCTAGGCAAAACGACGAAGGAATGCAATAACTGCGGAGGCAGGACGAACGATTACGAAGATGCGAAATGTCGCGATGCATCGTGGAGCCGAAATCGAACTTGCCGTCGGCAGGCGCGATTGGAAACTCTACAGAGGACGTGAGGCATCTTCGACGAATGTATCTCTAATCGGCTTGCATCGCAAAGCTAGTTTAGCATCTTATGCAACTTAATAAATTAATTAAATTTCTAAATGGATATAATATTTTGAAGCAAGTCTAATTTTTTTTATATTAGTTTTAAAATTTGTAAGTTAAAATATATAAATAATAGTTAATAACTATAGTATAATATTCGAATTTAAAGCAGAATTTATTTAATAAAAGGAAAATAAAACTGAAGTTTTTAAAATCATTTAAATTCAAGACGCACAAGGCAATTATATGTTTATCTTCATGATAATTTATAACAGTTTTAGCTAATTGTCATGCGTTTTATTTAAAATAAATGCTTTAAATGAAACATTTTATACAATTTTAATAAGAGATTCTGAGTACTTTGAAATGTAAATGATATGCTATTGAGAATTTTATCGAATATGAACATACTAATGATCCATTTAAAAAATCTGTCAAAATTAGAATAATTAATAAGTATTCTAATTTTTACATATTTTTTAAATGAACAAAAAAAATAATGTACTTTTAAAGAGATGCAGAGATTTTTTGCTTGTGTAAGTAGATGTAATAGAGAGTAGAAACAGAGATTGTAAGTAGTGATTCTAATATTTTCTTAAATGGAATCTGCTAGAGTTATTCAAATCTTATGCAGTTCCAAATATGGCTTTCAACTATATGTTACATTTTGCATGATCGCCTATTAATACAAACTCTAATGAAATATCCTGTCTGAGCACATTTATCTAATATATTTAAATCAAATATATAATATTTAAAAAATCTAATTATACTTAATTCTACATTTTCATTTTACTTATTATCATGATCAGTCAATTAATATCCCATTAATTTCATATGGATGCGTAGCGTTATAATATTTATTTACAATAGTTTTATTATTGTTTGAATTCTTTAAAATTTTAAGAGATATAACACATTAAATTCGATATTTTTTCCTGTCAAAAATTTAGGTACTAATTGAATAAAAATTTATAATTAATACATAGTGATTAATACATTAATTGTGCCTCTTGTGACTTCAGAAAATTTTTTATTATTTTCGCGCATGTCATAAAATAACTTTCCATATAACACAGCTAGTTACTGTTATATTTATCACGCGCCATTTTTAGCAATTCATACGATAAATTCTGCAATGACAATTAGATCGTCAAAGTAAATTAAAATTAATGAATTTCCCGCACATATCAAATTGTGAAATCAACGATAAAGGCGTCAAATTTAACCAAATTTAGATTTATAATCTTCTGTTATAAATCTATTGTAAAGTAATTAAATATAAGAATATTTAAATTTGCGTGTTGAGCGAACGTAACTTATTTCTATAACTTACATTTCATTATTAGAATAAACCGGAAACAAAAGTACAGGATACAATAATAACATTGTCAATATTTTTGATTTTGGAACTATAATAAATATGTGTATGTTGCAGCAAGACAAAATCTTTAAACAGATAGATATCGGTTCGTTATCTGTCAATCTTCGCGAAACGTATGCAGGAGCAAAAGTCATTCTTTTCATACAACTAAATTTTATTGCGTGCTATAGAATCTAAAATATCTTTTTTCGTTATAGCTAACAATAATATCATATTTTAATACATTTTTAATGATTATGTTTGTTAATGATTTGAATATTTGAATTGACTTTTATTTAGATTTTTACTTAAAAATTTATTATAAATCATAAAATACTATTAGAGGGGACAATAGTAACATCAATGCCTGGAGTCAATTGTAGCGTTAATTTTTCCCGGACTTGTTTGATTTTATCTTCAGCCTCTGAAACAGTAATGGTATCGTTATATTGTCGTTGCACAAGTATTGTACATGATAAAAAAAAAATTGCGTAATGACAGTATAACAATATCGTTACTATCGTTAAGAGTTACAGAATAAGGTATCATAGTATTGTTTTGTATAATAACATTTTATTTGTATTTTTCTTCGTGTTATTGTTTTTATCTAAATTTTATTATTTATTATTTATTTCACTCATTTTTAGAAAGACAGAACTATTTCATATTTCTTGTCTTTTTTTATAGGTTTTTGTAGGTTTTATACATAATCGGATTGTCTAAAATGAAAAATATTCAAGTTCAAATCTTAGCTGAAATGATATTTTTCGCAATAAATTATATATTTATTTTTTTCAGATTTTGAAAATAGTCGATAGCACTATTATTAAATCGACAATTAATTTATAATTGTAAAATTATTATTTGTGTTTATAAATTTTATTATCGTTAATTTTATCAAATACATATAGTACATATAATAAATACATATGATTATAAACAGTTTTATTAATAAAATTAATGAATAACTATTATTTTAATTATAAATAATGTGATACAATTTTCCCCCCTTTACTGTTACAATTGTCTCACAGGTTGGAATGATTGTAACAAAATTCATCGCAGTTTTTAAATAAAAATATTTTTTTTCTAGTTACATTACAAAATTAAACCGCAAAGAAATTTTGTAATTAAATAAACTCTATAGATCTATAAGATCTATAAACGCAGATCTTTTTTAAATATTATAAAAATTATATTATAAAAATAAATATTATATTTTTACTATTATAAAACTCTACCAGACTGTTATTTTTGTTTTCCAGTTTACTTTCTATTAATTTCTAAATAAAGATAAAAAAAATAAAAATTTGAAATCCACGAGGAAGACATTGCCGGCGAAATTACAAGGCAAGCAATATAAAAGCGCAAAGACTCCACACACCTATCTCCCGAATTCTTTCCTCGAAAAGCAGTTTATCGACTACCTCCCATCAAACAGGTACCACCCGGGTCTGCCGTTGCACTTTTCAGAAGAGAAAATCACGATCACGTCTACGACCTCCCTCATTTCTGTTTACCGTGCACCGAGGCGGGTGTGCTACGTGATGGCGAATACTGTCATCCCGCATTCCAGTCGCGAGCATCGGGAAAGATAGAAAGAATCCCGTTGCACCGCCCGTCCTACCCGGTCCCATCCTCTCGTTTCCTCTCACCCCGTTTCCGGTCCCCCGCGACCCGGCGCGGCGCGCGTAGAAGGTGCATATTCAGGAGAGAAACCCGTGGAAACTCTGGGACGTTGACACCAGAAGCTGGATTCTGGACGTGGGGATGGCGGTGGTAGGTCGGACGCGACCCGTCCGTTAACATAGTAGTACCCCCGCTAGGGTAGTGGGTGGCACAGGAGTAAGACAGGAGCGGAGAGGAAGCGAGGTCCGCGGTACGATGGTATCCCGTAGTGGTGATGCCGCTGCCACGCGGGAGGGGAGGAAAGAGATGCGAGTTGTTCCAGGCATAGTGAGACGTTCGAGCGGGACGGATGCGGCGCCTTCGTACCGGGCTGGACAAGGATGACACGATAATACGCCGACATCGTCGCCGTCGTCCTCGTCCTCGTCCTCGTCCTCGTCCTCATCCTCGTCCTCGTTCTCGTCCTCGTCCTCGTCCTCATCGTCATCTTCGTCGTCGTCGCTGTCGACATCGTGCGGTCGCGGAATACCGTCGGTCCCGTGGAAAAGGCGTGGCGACGTCGCGTTCGCGCACCTTTGCACCTGGTGCGCCGGGGAAGACACGCCTCCGTGGAATTCCTCTCTCCGATCCGCCTACACGTCCGCTCTCTCGTGTCCCTCTCTACTTCCTCCTTCTCCTCCGCATATTGCCGTATGCGCTCCTCCGACTTTCTCATCCGAACCGAGCGTTCCTCACTCTACCTCTCCCTCCCTCCCCTCCTATCCTCCGCTCCGTCGCCTAGGAGGAGATCAAGGATCTCTATTCTCTCCACCGACAGCTCTCTCCCTACTTCCCTCCTCCCACCCTTCCTAGCCACCACCGCCGGCGTACTGTCGCTGGCAGCATAGCAGGGAGGACGAGGACGCATCGCCACAACCAGTAACCGCTACCACTACCATCACTACTTATACTACCACTACCACCACTATCAACCATTATCAACACTACTCTACCGCCAACGTCTCTTGTCTCCTCTTGGGGCCTCTGTATCCAGTGTATCCTGGCTAAACCGTTACGCTCGCTTGTTGCACATGTGTGCAGCTCTTGGTGCACATACGCGCTCATCGCACGCATGCTCGCCGAGCTCGATGTCTAATATGAGCGTGGGTGCTGTGTCTAGCTTCGCTGGGAGAGCGCACACACATCAAAGTGCGCGCGCAGTCCTCTCTCTTTCTCTCCACTGGCCATCCGCCCACTCGATATTCGCCGGTGTCCCGGCCACGTGATTCCCCTCTCGACCTCCCCTCCTCGGCCGGGCATAGGTTTTCAAGGGAAGAACGCGCGGAGGAGGGAAGAAGGCGGAAAAAGACGGAGCAAGAGTCTTCGGCGAAGTGCGATTACCGCAGACTCGCAGAATCCTTCGGCTTTTCTTCCCCTCTCCGTCGCGTCGCCTCCTTTCGCTCACCTCCCCCGCGTCTTCTTTCTTCTTTTTTCACTTCCTTCCGATGCGAGGCTACCGTCGGGATGTTCCTATCCTACGTGCACGTCTCGTACCGAGGGACGAAAGACGTGGGTATTGATCAGAGTCCGCCGCGGCTGCGGAAGTAGCCGACATTATTTCACGAGAAACCGGCTGTCTCTCTTCGTATGCGTTCGCTGTTTAACGCGCATTATTCGCTCGTTTCTATTAATTAGAATATTAGACGGCCAAATAATCTTTCGTTTTATGTACGATATTGAGAAGCTTGGATAACGCGAGGGAGAAATGGTCTATAAAAATCTTAAACGGGATTAAACACTAGACTGCTCTTGTGCTAATACACATCGTGAAATGGACTTTCGAGGAACTTCCCACGCAACCGAAAATTTCGTTTGACATCGCCATTTTAAAAAGTAAGTATCAATTAAATAAAGTCATACTATTGCGTTTAAAAAAAAAGAATCTTCAATCATTTTTATTTTATATAAAAATAGAAGATTTTTGTTATGATTTTTACAAATTTTCAAAGACTTTTATTAAAACTGTAAACAGTAATTCATGAATGTCTTGAGATTTAGAAACGAGAGAAAAGAAGATTGTCGCTTACGTTTCGCATCATGTAATTTTACTCTTCTAAAAGGAATACAAAAATAAACGAATCAAATGCTATTTTGAGGATTAATTCGCGTTTTTATTTATTCTTTATGAGCGTACGAGTTGTACGATGAATAAATATTTATGGTTCTTATCCTCAAGTGAAACTTCAATTCTATCCAATTGAAGCTTAATACAATTGTTCAGGCTGTCTTTTTTAAAGTTAGTCGCACAGAATGCATAAATCCTTTTCTTAAAACAAAATCTTGCATTCGATCGAAAGTAAATTCGAAATAAAGAGGAATAGAGATAAAAGCTTATATTCATCGTAAAGGATAAAGTATGAAAAAGAAAGGAACGAACTAAACATGAAGCCACCTGAGGAAAGGTTCAGGATTGGCTTGTCTATATTCAGATTTTCTCAGACCATCAATCTCGACTTTTGTACCACACAGGCTAAGCCAAAGATGGTGGGAAAAGAAGAGAGCAAAACGAAAAATCTGAAACCGTGAAAGTAGTGAGCGAATGGAGTACAAGAGAACATAAAGTGAAGATATACGGTAAATGGAAGGATCAATATACGTTTCTGCTAGATCGCCGACATTCCTTATCCTCGAGACTTGACACCCGTAACGAGGACTGTCGCGAACAAAAATCGCAATGTGCCGCGTAAAAATGAAATAGTACATGTGCGAGAACGTCACGTGTCACGTGCTGCCGTTTATTTTTAACGGTGCGCATGTATTTGGAGCAAAGAAACGAATACGTGACGTTGATATCAACGTAGTACTTATATTTTTTTATAGTTTCGATAACTTTTATATTCTCTGCTCCTTATATTCTCTCCTTAGATTCTTAGGTAGACAAATGAGTTCATTTTCCATATTTTTACATTATATGTACTTCTGAATTACATATATTTTTCTGCAAATCTACATGTAAGTTAACATATTTTAGGTAAATCAAATATAAAAGTAGCTTAGCATAAATCGCATTGCTTGCACATTGTATCATTGGCTGCGTCAGTATAAAAAATAGTATTGCACAATTGTTGCAAGATTCTTTAATATAAAATATTGGTATTTACATTCAGTGAGAAATTAAGAGTAAGATAAAAAAATTAAAGAATTTTACAACAATTGCAAAATCACTTCTTCCGCTGAATAAGTATAAGCCAATAAGTATAATTTTAATGTATACACTCTAAATTTCTTGCAGTGAAATCTCACTCTAAGAAAATGAAAATACAACCACCCTTCACTTCTTGAGAAAGAGTTACAATGTTCTCTGTTTAGAATTAATGAAGAAATCCCACTCCAAAAAAAGTGAGATTCATTCCTTTGAAATTCATTCTAAGAAAAGTGAAAATTGTTATTCTTTCTTAAGAAGAGAAATATTTACACTTTTTCAAGGGTAGAGTTGCAATCTCTTGGAATGAGATTTCACTACAAAAAATTTAGAGTGTAATGATATAATAAACGTCTCCGAATTAACATATACGAATGTTGCTCCATTAAATTGATGTCCTTAGAAAAACGCACTTGCTAACGCACACGCGTGCTGAAACGATCGTATTTTATGTCGCATCGTAATTCAAATATCGCAGTATATAAAATTCAAATCGTCTGTCGTAAAGTAAAAAGTCGTTCCAAGTCGAATAAGAGTGATGCATTAGCGACCGGACCTACGTCAGACTGCACTTAATGCACAGTAAAAACAGTAAATACTACTTCATTGTGTTTCTCCGCTTCAGAAAGAATCCAAGTATCGTTAAAAAATATCAACTTTTGCGTCTTCTTGTCGAATAGAGATCGCAAACAACGGAAAAAGGCATTAAGACACCGTTTACGATGTCGATTAAAATTGAATCAATCTTAATCACAATCTGAAAGCATCGTTGCTGCAGTTATCTTCGTCGTTTGGCAAATTAAAGTTTCAACCTGCAATCCGTAACTGTCTTAATTTATTATTTAGAGATATTAAACATAAAAAAAGTCTCTCAAACTCTCGTCTTTCTTGTTTTTCTTCTTGATGAAGTAACAATAAAAATAGTAAAATCGTGTAATAAATAATTTGACACATTATTAAAATTTGTATAAACATATGACTTTGAAAAATTTGATTAAACTCTTTACAGAGATTTTCTTATAGTTTATTTTTGTCTTTTCTAGGAGATATCTTAGAATAGCTATACTTAAAATTCTGTTAAAAAGTACTTCAAATTGGAAATAGAAAAAAATTGTTAATCTTAACAAAAAAATTTAATTCATTAATATAATCAAGCATATTTTTTCTTTAAATATGGTATGAATAGCTCAACATACTTCAATTACAAATATTTTATTTATAAGAGCACGTAGCACCGTTTATTTACGAAACAGTAAACATATTGCATCCATAATCCGAGATATAATCCACTTTGCACGCAATCGACAGTAAATGCGCCACATTATTGCACACGCAAACACGAATTCCTAACGTGTAATTTCGTCGCATTAAAACGTCATAATGCTATGGCGACACTCGCGACGAATCGGTGGCGCGTTCGCACATTCTCTCGCGATTGCGAGCGCGGGGCCGCATTAAATTAATGCTCCGCGATTCTCCGCGATTCTCCGCGCGCACGCAATCACACTTAAAAACCCGTATTTCCACTTCCGGCTCCGGGCTCCAGAATCCCGTTCTTCGCAGCGCATCCAAGACTTGGCGCGGCGACGCCCGAGGGAAGCGTGCTCGAGCCAGCCGGGTGAGATCGCGCACGCTGGCAATTATTTGCGCAACTCCTTACCAACGGTGCGGGTTCATTAAGACACTAATTACCGGCGTGCATGCGTGTGCACGTAAGAAACTGAGTATATACGACGAGGTACAACAACGACCAGGACTCGGCTGGCTCGCTCAGCTCGCTCCGCGAACTTCCCCGCGACGTTGTACCCTTCTTGCCCGCGTATGTAACGAGCTGGTAGGTAACGCGCGAACTCCCTGGCACGCTCCAGACATCTATTTACAAGGTTGCACGTCTCGGTTACGTTGTTAGAGATCTAACTTGGCTCCGACTGCTTGCCTGCCTGCCTGCCTACCGATTGCCTCGGGTTAGTCCGGGGTGGGTTTGCACCCGCAAAACCAAACCCTGCAGGCACTGTATAACATTTCGCTGCGTCTGATAGCTCTTATGGAACGCATTATTCAAGCCTCCAGTGCGCGCGTTTTTATCCGTCCCGAATCGATAATAACAGACACAAAATAATGACGAAGATTTTCGAAAGGCATAATCCTATATTTGAATTATATACATGTTTTCTAAATTAATTTCATAATATAGCAATCGTAATTTATTCAAAGAATGTAAACAACTTAAAATTGAAATATTTAGCAATGTTCGTAGTATGATTTTTTTTTTTTTCAAATCTTGATCTATTTGTAAGTTATCAAAACTATCAAAACTGTCAATACGTACCTTGTTGATTTGTCAACATTTTTTAAAGCAGTTTTTTTCATTTACATTTTAAGCAAATTATAATAAATAATGTTATAAATGTTATAAACTTGTTATAAATGACAAAATTATGTAATAAATAAAGAATCATTAAGTAATATGTAAAAGCTGATTGATCAGAATTTTACTTACACCGCATTATTGCGCGTGCCGCGTGGAAACTGTTGCAGCAGCCCACGTGGTGTATCGCGGGTGAGGCTGCATTTCCCACGGGCGGGGAATGACAGGGGTGTATACGGTCGGCCGATCAGTAGGTAGAGGGGTTGTTTAGAGCGAGCGAAAGAGAGGAAGACAGACGGAGAAAGGGGAGAGGTGGAGAAACATCGAGGAGGGGTGAAAAGCACGTGGCGCAGGCGACGCGCGCCTCTCTGCCACGGGTGGCTGTATATCTATCGGGCTTTCCACCCCCAGCATCCCCCCCACTTGTTGTGCTTTACCGTGTTGTGTTGCTATGTTGCCTTGTGTATCGAGAAAGTTCAACGCCGGCTAGACGATGTTTTCCAACCGTCGGATTTACCGGCGTCAGAATCAACAGGCTTTCTCCGAGAAGCAGCTTCGAGAAATCACGAAGAAAATGTCTCTCTTGATGTAATTGAAGGTTAAAAATAGCGCAAAGTTCGGACGGAATATTCCAACGGCAAAAATAGTCCTTCTCAAAATTCGTAACAGAAGGCATAGCAGGGAATAGACTCACTGAGAGATAGCACGATCTTTTTGGAATTCAATGGGAATTCTTGAAATAAAACTATTTTATAATTGTGAATCGTAACAAACGTCACGATAATTTTAATATGGTCGGCCGAAAACGAAATATATTAATATAAAAGCCGATAATAATTTTTAATTACATCATAAAGTTTCTACAAGTTAGATAATTATCATGATATTTTAATATTAATAATTATGTCCATTATGAAAAGGTGGCAAGATAGTAAGTCTTGAAGGGGATGTATGATTATTGAACGCCGTTCTTTGCTGGGGTGTACTATAGAATATTAAGGATAGCAACCCTAAAGGGAATATTCTCAGCGGAGCATAAGAAAGTTTTCGGAAGTATCATCAGTTCTAATTTTGTTATATGAAAATTAAATTGAAAAATTATTAAATAGTATATATTCCATCGTCGTTTTATAAATAACATATCAATAATTGTATGCATACATATATATATATATATATATATATATATATATATATATTCTTAACAAATAAATTAATTTTTCCTTAACAAATAATTTTAAAATATATCAATATTACTTCTCATTTCGAAATGAAATACTCTGAATTTTATAACAAATTTTTATTAATGAAAGAATATGGCTCTATTCTACCAATGTAAGATTAACTTTAATCTCGGTTTAACTTACTATTTATCTTTTTCTAATGCTTACAATTAAAAAAATACAAGAAGTAAATTGAACCGAGATTAATCTTACATTGATAGAATCGGGCTTAATAAATTCTATTTTACTTATAACAATATTTGTTTCTTTTTCTTTTAATATTAAGAATATTAATATTATTTCAATATATTAACACAAATATTTCTTCTATTGATTTTATTTTTCAAGTTTCCAAACTTCATTTCTCTCCGTAAAGTTTCACATAATGATATATGTGCTCCAACTGAAAATATAGAAACTCATTTAATCTAGTTTAGCGTCGCGGTCGTTTCTCTAATCCTCCTATCTATCCTGCCGAAACACATTGGAGCAAATTTTTCGCGTCGATCCCGATCGTTCCCTCGAGAATTAAATTCCCTTTTAACATCTGAGCAATTTCTTTTCATAGTAATCGCAAACGTTTAATTGGCTCAACCGAGAGGCAGGTAGCTACATTAATTGCAGCGGATTGCTGGTCAGGTGGATGCCTAGGGTGGATGCCTAATCATGGGGGTGCGGTGGTAGATCAGTCCGACGCGTTGGAAAAGGCGCCTCGCATTGAATGCTAAACAAAAGCTAATTTATATCCGGAGGTCGAGACTATGCTTGGAGATCGGGAGATGAATGGCTGTTCTCTGTGCATACCAAGTGGTATGCCAGGCCCTTCAGGACCGCGGAGTTAAAGATCTTGGGGGATTTTCCCCGCGTAGGGTAGTCGCTTGTATCTTCAAATATCACGTACGAGGCGGCGAACTGGGTTTTAGGAGCTCGTCAAAAGTCGCTCGATCACTGCTTGATTTCTATTCAAACGGCACGTTTTACCGTGAATTCGCCGTGAACGATTTTCAGCCTTTAACATCTAGCGATTAACGAATCCTTTATAGATGTTCTCTTTCAAAGTAAATTCTAAGATGTAATTTCTAGTAAAGTTAAGATGCAAGTTATAAGCAATGTATCTCAGACAGTCTAAAGAAATGAATTCTCTTGATTTAAAATGTGAATCGATGTGAATCGATAAGAAAAAATACGAGGGTTAGTCCAAAAGTAAGTTTCTCTACTTTAGGGAAAATAAAAAAAACAAAGTTTAAAAATCTGAAAAAATTTTTTTGCACTTCTTAAATTTTTACACTTCTTAAAAACTTAAAAACTTAAAAATTCTAAAAAATTCATTATACTTTTGTTATTTTTCCATAAAATAGCCATTTTTTGAATGCGTTTGTTGTATCGTGAAAAAATTTTTGTTGTGTTTTATTACAGCAAATGAGTAAAATATATTCTTCACAGTTTCACGATTAAAATAACATTAGGAAAATTTCGAAACATAATAACGAAATTGTAAATAATATATATGTATCATTTTCTAATTTTAAGAAAAACAATTAACAATGTTCGATAGAATCCACATCGTTTATTATTCGTAATACGTAACAGGAATAGTCGCGCATGACTGAAAAGAAGCGTATATACTGTATCGATTCGCGAAAGGAAAAAATTTCCAAGCACGTATCATCACGGTGACGAGCGGGATTCGCATCGCGAGCTTCCGAATCTAGGTGGTTTAATCTATCATTGCGACGGCGAGACGAGAAGCCGAAGTAACTAGCACGGAATAATTAATAAATGCAGGGTGCATTAGTATGCGTTGCGGGGGATGAGTTCGTGCGGACCTGAAGTCGGATGAACGCGGGCCCGGGGCTCGAGACCCGGGAATTATAAAATAATAAAGAGAAAATTACGTAATGTGAGGATCAGATGAGAATTAGAGGACAATGAAGACGGGGTAAACCTCCCATCGTCTAAAGGGGGTCGCGCTCGCTAAGGGGTTGGCGCGGGGCGGAAAGCTGGAGGTCGAGGACCAGACGTCTTAATGTCTGCATCGTCGGGAGCTCGTCCCTCGTGCATGACTATCTCTACGACCCTTACATCTTTCCGATAAGAACCTTAAGTCTCGGGGATAAATTCGACTCTTTTTGAACCTTTGATATCGCGAGTTCCAACGCGCTAGTCTGGTACGATTCGGTATATCTAATTATTTGCGAACGTCTGAAAAATGAGATTCAAATTTTTATCTACCAAAGTAGTTCGTCAGTCATGTGTCACATATACATAGTTTGCGACTCCACTTTCTTGTAAAAATAAACGTCTCACTGGCAGGATACAGATGAAAAGATTAGTTACAAGAATATCTCGCAATGTTCGATCGAAAATTGTGCGAAAGATTGTAAATTATAAATTAAATAATTGCAATATAGACTGTTTCAAATAAGTTTTACACGACTTGATATAATTCTGTCAAACTTAACATTATCCGAAATAATGTTCACTATCTTGCATCTTTACTAGTCTTACGAAGAACATTATATACTTTAAACAAGACACATTCAATTATATATTATTAGCATTTGCGCGGCAACATTAAAAATCACCCTATCACGCAGTCTCTCGCAACCCTTTTATTATGAAAACCGGTAAAATGTCGCGAGACTTATCGAAATGGAATACGATGTCGCCGCGGGTGCTAATCGAGGATTCTAATTAGTAGTCAGCCGGCGCAGACTCGACGCGACTTTGTAAATGGTAACAATGTTATGTAATTAGGTAAAAAGTTCTGTAATCAAGAAGTAGATCTTCCGAGCCGGCCGCCATACCATTGCGCTTCTCGTCTGATCCTCCCACCCTCATTCGTATTAAAATAGTCTCGCTAGGAAAGCGTGCGTTGTGCTCTGCATATCTTAAAACCCAGGGGCTGCCGCGGGGACGCTCTAAGAGCCACCCCCGTTCTGATTTTTGCTGCGATTCATATTACTACAGGCGTGGCCCGAGATTATGGGGATGGTGTGAGAGAATCAACGTTCTTCCGCCGGAAATTTTGGCTGTATTGAGACGCGCGGAATGCTCGCTCGGCGCTGTAAGCTTGAAATTTCGCGGGCCGATTATGCAAATTCGCAAAGGGCAAAATATCATAACGCAAAATTACTGAAAACTTTAATTATTATCAAGAAATTATTACTATTAAGAAAATGTATTATAGCGTAGTTTATTCTGCTTGAGACACTACTCTTCTCTCTACTCTACCGTATCATTTATAAATTTCGCTACCTTTCCATGGTATCTATAGACGTAATATAAGAATAGACGGTGCATTCCCATGAAGTTGTCATTTATAGCTCGAATCGTAGCTTTCTCTAAAATATTGAATTGAAGAGAGATGCTAATTTAATTCCTTTTAATGCACAAATAACGAAATCAGGAAATAAATACACAGTCTGTAACATTCAATTTAATATTCAAGTTAAAAATTTCTTCAAATCTCTTTATTATTTTAAATACATAATTATTAATATGAAAATGTTACTGAGAGCAAAACATCGTAGTTCTTATTAGCGTATACAATTTCTAATATATATTTAAGTGTAGTATTTACTCCATTCTCTATATGGTATCTTCTCTAAATTCTTTGATCTTGATCAGCGTTGACAATTTAAAAACGAATAAAAATATATTCCTGGTGAAACGGAGATAATTCATATTAAAACAGTAGTTGAGTATCCCTTCTTTGACATCTATTCTTTTAATTCCTGCAAATCTCCTTCGTGCAATCTAAAGTCAAAAGCGGGACACTTCGTGCCTCGCAGCGCGAAAGTCTCATGCAAGATTTGATTTTAAGCTGATAAGATTGGCAAACGCGCGAGCCCGCGCGCGCTTAGGAAAGAAAGAGAACCGGTAGAGGTGATACATATATCACTGCGTATTACTCGAGATGCTGACAAATGCATATGTGGTTACAGCAAGCGAGCGTAACCGCATCGTAGCGTTGTCACGTAGACATATACGCGATAGCGCAATTCGTGCGTACGACATGCGAGCGGCGTAAAAGGAATTGCGCCGCGGTTAGGTAAGCGCACACATACGTACGTATATGCACGCATGAGATCATCGTTCGCGTATATACGCTCGCGGAAACGCTGACGTCAGTGGTTTCGGTTGCTTTTGTTACTTTGCAAACGATCGCGCCCGATACGATGGTATCAGGAAGACAAGCGTCGATTGCACACGTGCGCGTGACAGTCGCGAGCGTTTAATTCTCCTTAAGTAAACAACAAAGTGTGTCATTCGTCGAAGTACAACTATTACTAGGAATCACGGATATTCGTGGCTTATTGGATTTTTTCACGTATATCGTCCACAATATCAGATTAATGTAATATTCTCTTGCCAATTATATAAATTTGACTTTGCATTCTTAAAGTACTTAAACACTTGCGCCCAAAATATTATGTTATAATAAATTTTTTAATACAATTCTTACACACACGTTATTCAGAAATTACAGTTATACAGTTGGAATAAATAACAATATTTTCCAGATATTTTATGTTTTTTATATTATATTATAAATTTTATTATACTTCGCGTTTTAAGTGGATACTTATTGCACCAAACACTTTTGCAGCGAAAATATTAGATATTAAATGTTATAGTAAATTAAGAAAATCAATTATCATATTCACATTATTCGGAAAATTTACAGTAAATAAATAGCAATACTTTTCGTTATATTATATTTTGTGTTTTATTATTCTCTTGCTGTTTATATCAATTTGACTTTAAATTTTAAATTCTTAAGGGTTCTCATTGCACTAAATACTTTTGCATATAAAATATTAGATATGTTACAATAAGTTGAGAAAATTAATTCTCATACGCACTTTATTGAAAAAAATCTACATCTGAAATAAATAGCAATACTTTTCGAATGTTTTAAATGTGAGCTTAATAAGCAAACTCGGTGCACAAACGTATGTGCGCATTAATTTTTTTCATTCAGTGCACGCTACAAAAATATATAAGTCTTTATTTATGATAACAGCAATGAGCGTATAAAAGATCATGTAAAAATCAGTATTGAATAACAAATAATCTTGTGCAATTTACATTCTAAAAAGAAGGCTCGCGCACGTGATTGATAGAGGACAGGCAATAAGCAAATTAACAGACGTTAAAATAATTGCTACGGCCTGCACGTATTATGACGCGAATATTGGCACATCATCAAACAGTTTAGATCTCGAATGAAGATTACCGCGAGCTTTGTGAGTCATACACAATGACACGTGAAACTTCGTATACGCAAGAAATGTTCGTCATAAGACACGTACTCTTACGAAAACCTATAATATAATCTCTAATGATAATCTAACCCTAAACGCGATCCTAGATTTGTTATATACAACAGGACAATGCATCTCGCACAAAGAGAATTAGAATGCCAGGTGAATAATCAAACGTAAAGAACTGTCCTGATTCAACGACACGTTAAGTCGCTCGTTAAGTCGCTCTACGAAGGATAAATAACGGGGACATCGGGGAGGGAGGGGGGGACTCGACACGACGGAATTAAATAAAAATAAAACGCGGGATAATAATGTTAGCGAAGGAGCCGAGAACCCAAGACAAATAGCTGAGGGAAAACAAAGCGTATTATAAATACCGGGTGACAGGACGAGTGGTGCGGGAGAGTGAGCGCGAGCGTAAGAGGGTGGTCGGCTACGGTCCGAAGGGTGGAAGCTCCCGAGGAGGGGTATGACGATATAGTAGTAGCCGACGACGACTCCTGAGAGAAAACGCTCGAGAAAGCGGCGAGCCCGCCAGCATTTTTGCTACCTGCCGACACAATGAGCCGCCGGATTTCTTTTCCCGTTCCCATCCTTCCTTCCACATCCTCGACGCGAGTACTCTTACCCGCTGGTATTATAAATTTGACGCATCTACCCTCGCGAGCTGAGAATTACGGCCGATAATCTCTAAATCGCATTACGCCAAATATGCGACCGATTGAAGTGAAAAAAAATAAGTCTAAGGTAAGTTTTTATTTTATACGAAAAATTCGTATTTTGTCAGCAGTAGTAGTTTCAGTGGAATTGTAGATCGAATTAATTTTTACTGTTTAATATAAAAATATTGTCTGAAATCGATGCTGTTGGCGCAATAAGTTAGATGAGGTAAAAAAGAATAAAGACACTCACACTAGGACGACCGTGACTGCGCGGATTCAGCTGCCAGGGAACTGTCGATGGCTGAAAATGCTCCTTTCCCCACGAACCGTTATCAAACGGATTTTCACCAATGTGTCCCTAAAACAAATCGATATTACAATTATTATACATAATAGTACGTTGCATCAACGAACAACAGCAGGAGAAAAAGCGGTAAAACAGAATATACACTTCTGTATATATTTGATTGATATAAAAATTCAAATAAACATATACCATTCGTGACGTAATCATATTGTATTCAGCCATTTATTTTACATAAAACATTATATGAAACAAATACAAAGAGATACACGCAATATGAGTACATAAATAAAGAGCTTAAACGAATAAAATTAGCGTTGTTAAACTGTTAGAAACGCTCGTCGTTTTTTTACTCTTTATTTCTTTTTCTCTGATAAGAATCTGATATATTAACTCTGAAAGAACCGCAAATGAGCAAAAAATATCTGACACGTTACCATCGCAAGAAATGCTAATTAATTAGTCACATTCGATCTGTCTTCAAGATACGACTGAATTCAAAGTTGTTTCCCTCTCTATTCTTTCCTTAAAAAAAAAATTTTGTTAGCAATGAGCTTCACGAAATACGCGAAGTTATTTGCATGGTTGCGCGAATCGTGACCGTCGGATTTTTATTTCTCGCGCCTCGATAAACAAGAAAAGTTACACGGCAGGGCAGGTCGAGGGGCATCGATCTTTCAAGGCTCCTCCAAGGAGTTTCAAAGTTTTTTCGGCGCTTTTCCGCACGCCGCTCGCCAGCGAGCTTATTTTTGTAATATATTCCGCGAGCCGCGGCTCCCCCCCTCCACACTTTCTCGACTTTGCACCCCGTAAGCCTTATTTTTCTTTTAACTTTATTTCTAACCTAGAATCTCTTCCGACGGCAAGGTGGCACGCACATAAATCACCGGGTATAATGAGAACACTTCGTCTTCGGGTGCTTCGCCCTCTCGGTCGCAGACGCATCTCCCGCGGACCAGCTATTATATTATTCGTTGCCTCGTCGAGAAAATCGCACGGTCGACCACCAAGTGCTTATATTAATATTCATTTTCCTCGTGAGGTGACACTGGCATTTCGCCCGTTGTCCGAGGAATAAAGAGCGCTCGTCGATTTTTCAAAAAGACCTCAAAGATCCGTAACGCAAGGACACACGAGCGAGCGTATAATTTAAATATGATATTTTACTAAATGTCATATAATGGAGTATTTTATATACTATTGATACTGGTGATATTTTATGTTCCGTATTTTATGATGTAAAGTTTTATTTACATTGCCGTTATTTTAAATCGCGTTTTTCGCTGTAAAAAACGAGACATCGCATGTTGCCAGCTTTATTAAAATATATACACGGCACGCTTTGGTCGTTTTCGACTTTTTTTGAGCGATAGCGTGAACAGATTTTTAATATTGCCGTAACTACAATTTTTCTTAACGGAACAATATAACGTTTATTATAAATGTATGTCAATAAAATCTTATTAGAGCAAAATCTACTATTTGATTATTATTCTAATGAAGAAGTCCACATTTGAATTATATAAAAAGATTGACTATATCTGAAGTTCGGAAGTTAGCCAAAATCGTAATTATATAACCATAATGATTTATGTGTACAAATCAACGTGGAATATGACCGAAATTATTTTGGCACGGTATAGTTAGCCAAATTTCCGTTCGTTCGTGTGCGTTACGCAGAAATGCGTTCAATATTTTACGTGAATTCAAGCATAGGCGACAAAATTAAATAAAAAAAGGGAGATTATATAACATAATGTCCTTTTTATTTAATTTCATGTATAGTGTCTCTTTGTATTTCTAAGCTTGTAGAAAAATTTCAAATGACATTTACGATAATATCTTCGTATTAAGCTCACTGAAAAAGTGAGGACAACAATTACTAAATCTCGAAGAAAATAGGAACAAATCTTCAATCGCCGTTAAATAATGCGCAACGTCCCGGAGACTTTAAAGTCGTAAATTTTGAAACGAGCCGCAAGAACGCGTGATCGATTACTATGCGAAGTCGGTACCAATCCAAGGGGTGTAATTACAAAATGTAACTCCGTTTGTTTCCATGCGCGACGTGCATAGAATGGTGAGGTGATACGACGTAACGATCGTCGCGATCGATGGAACTTGCTTTTCCTTCGTGAGAAAGAAGTGAGACCACTATTCTCCCTGTAGAGGATACTCATAGGATCCTTAGATCCGCTGAAATTCAAGGCCCTGTGAAATTCATTCGCCCATGCGAGTCTTGTATGGCCTAGAAAGAAAAAAAGAGGAAAAAGGAGAACCTGCTTGCACACACACACACACACACACACACACACACGCGCGCGCGCGCGCGCGCGCAAGGCTTTCTCTCTTTTTTTCTCCCTCTTCGGTCCTCCTTTTTTCCACCCTTTTTCTAAAAAGAGAGCCTCGCGTATTCTCCGTGTACGAGGCACAGAAATAAACAGTCGCGTGGAAAATACTGAACCGGATAGCATATAGCATAAATACGTGGAGGCTATTGAGGCACATTGTGTGTCGTGCATTTGCATGAGCCGGCCGCGTTCTCAGCGCGCAGCTGGACATACACGCGACAAAAGAAAACGCGCAAACAAAACACGCGACGCACACCACCGTCCGCCCGCTTGTCGTCGTGCTCGTCATCATCCCGCGCGCGGGCATCATAGAAATGTTGTATGTTAAGTATTGTGCCACGTGGAAATAAACAAACGGATCTTTTACAGTCGCGCGACGGAGCCCGAAGATCCAACGTCCCTCTCTCGACGCGACGTGGCTCATTGTCAAATCGCGTCACGTGCGCGAGCGACGACGCGCGGCAAGGCAGAATTGACGGCGATTTTAATTAACTTCTCTGTTACCGTCTCCAGGCGAGATCAGTTGCAGTTATATTATGCCTTTTATATTTATATATAATCGTTACCGTAAAATTGGATGATGCCAATACAGTGAATACAGACTCATCTTCTTTGCGGAACAATCGTTCGCATACACGCACACGCGTGCGTGCGCGCGTGCGTGCGTACGTGCGTGCGTGCGTCGCTAAAATGCATTTTCTTATACTAGAATTATAGAAAATGAGTCTCCCGTCTCGATGACGTTCACATAAACAGATATCAGAAAACTAAAAATTATAATTCATTACAACATGAGAAGAAAGTGTACGTGTGAAACTGATCCAGAGCTACATTTATATCATTTCGTGAATCTTCGATTCCACAATTGGAATCGCGACGCAATTGGAATAATTACTCTAGTACATCGACTGGTCTTATCATTTATAAGCGTAAGTTAAAATAAATATTAATGCCTGTTGTTCTAAGAACTAATTCAAACATATACAGTTTCGAACTAGTACATATTAAAGCCGTCGTATACAAATTAACTTAAAGATGTGTTTAATATAAATATAATAAAAACGGATTAAACCTCAATACATTTTATTGTGCTGTTAAGTAAAATCTACATTTTATCAATAACAATAATTATATTAGGATTCTCGAATTTTAATACAAAAAATAAATATAGGTTAATGAGAGTCAGCAACGATAAACGGCGCAATTATTTAGTGAACAATCAATAATCAAACGTTAGATTATGAACGTTTCGACTCTCTTTGGAGTCCTCTTCAGTAAGAATGATACAAATATAATTAGCTCACATGTCCATAATGTTTAAGTCACTCGCAAATTGACAAAGATGCAATGTTGTTAATCTGACATTTTTTTTTTTTAAACAAATCTTATTAGAATAATATATACGTAAACAATTTAAATGACTTACCATCACGGAACATGAATCTTACGTGGGACAAACATGCAGGAAACTTTCCAGAATATCTGAACATATTGAATTTTCACATGATTTCGATTGAGAGAACATCCCAATTTCAGACAAAAAGAAATTTTGGAACAAAAGATTGATTTTGGAAATGACATTCATACGTAAAGGAATGGCCTTAATTTATACGTTCAGATAGAAGGACTGCATCATACCTATGCTGCGATGCTTGAAAATTTCTCTTGACTTATATAGTAACTTGTTTAAATTTATAGTTTATTAATTTAATTTGACAAAAGTTTTATCAGTTGACGAAAATGTAACAATTTTAAAGAAATATGATTTTACATTGAATTTTTTCTTTTTTTTTTCCTTTTCATTAAGTAATTCTTTATTTTACAATTCCAATAATTTTAACAGTTTTTAATTATTATACAATAATGTCTTACGATTCTTATCGATTTGACTTAATAACAATATACAATAATGTGTTTTGCTCTTCATAATTGCAAATTTGGCTTATTGTTTACTGTGTAACTTCTTACTTCGAGAATAATTCATATCTGAGTGACACGTCGTACACGGACGTGTGTTCTAAAAATGTGTGATCTTTATATTTGATTTTAACATGTCTACTTTTTAAGTTTTAACATGTTCGATAAAGCTTCAGTGCAATGCTTCATGTTCCGTGATGGTAAGTCATTTAAATCGTTTACACATATATTACTCTAATAAGATTTAAAAAAAAAATGTCAGATTAACAACGCTGCATCTTTGTCAATTTGCGAGTGACTTAAACATTATGGACATGTGAGGTAATTATACTTGCATCATTCTCTTGCTGAAGAGGACTCCGAAGAGAGTCGAAATGTTCAAAATAAAGAAGACATTAATCTAACGTCTGATTATTGATTGTTCACTAAATAATTGCGCCGTTTATCGTTGCTGACTTTCATTAACCTACTATATTTATCTTTTTGTATTGTCTATATTTTATCATTCGAATATTTGCATTTTACTTTTTCACAGATCAAATGTACACGAGCTTTAATATGTAATGCGCACCAGTGCGTCCAATCGAATTCATTACAAGACATTAAAAATGTGATGAAGAAACTAATAGACACAGAAAGTAACGACTAACTGAGAGAAAAGTTTTTTTGGTATTTATGACTATATAATTGTATGTTAACATAATTGCAGTTATTACTGATAAAAATTATTAGTAATAATATATGTACGTATGATTATATGAAAGGTTCTATTAACAAATATGTAATAATTGAGCACAGAAGATTATTAAGAAATTATAGTTAAATTACAGTAATTGCAATTAATTCATGATAATAATAACTAATATATACTTCATAATCATGTTCGATGCCAACAACATACATATATATAAAATAAGAAAAAACGTAATCCGCTCGATATTGTAAACACAAAAATTAAATGAGTAGTAAAAAAAAACGAGCAAAGGAAGATTTTAATTTAAGCTAGTATATTATCCCACATTTACTCACAATTTTCTAGTATTCGATGTCATAAAAAACCATGGAATATTTCGACTATACTAAGTCTTCATCAGCCAAATGAAAATAACATAGATTTAAATTAATACGCAATGTTTAAACCTTGGATAAATTATTTAACTATAGTCACAAATACCAAGAACTTTTCTCTCAGTCTACATATTTAAAATAATCGGTTGAATTTTATTAATAAATGATTTTATTCAAAATACAAGGAGACTACGACTTTCACACCAATCTAATAACATTTTCAACAATAAATCATGTGGTTACGATCGCAGCCACGTGCCTCTTGGTATTCGTAGCTTCGCATTAAGCGAAGCACTAACCGCGACCTAATTCGCAGATAAGATAAGTCGTTAAGTGCACGGCGCGGCAGCACCCTCGCGATACTACCCGGTGTTTTATTGCCGCGGCAGCGCCACCCCCATCGCCCTCCTTCGGGGCACGGTGAGATTTATTGTAAAATTCGATAGATATTGCCAATTACAACCCCCATGGCGCTACCACCGGCTCGGCTCGGCGAGGCACGACTCGCGCTATCGATGGAGACGGGAACAGGCACCTTCCGGTCGCGCCTCGAGAATTTTAAATGCGTTTTATGTACAGAGAGACGACGCGGTGCGTTGCATAAATCCGTCCCCATGAAAATATGATTACGATCACTCTCCCCCAATACTGTACGCGAGAAAGAGAGGAATGAACAACCCCGTGCTGCTGCCCTCAGACACGGTACGGCGATAAAACGTTTCATTTCGTTCCGAGTGTCTCACGAGGAGGTCGAATAATCTCGTCAATTATTATTTTTACTACTGTCTTCTACATGCTAATTTTTCGCGCGTATAGCGCGTCTCCAGGATCGTTGGCCGAGCAACGAAGTGTCTCGTCTGAAATGGTGGCGCTCGCGAATGATGAATATGCAATCCGCTCGGCCATCCCTGGGGAGATCGACACGATTTCGAGTAATTATGCTGCTTAAATTTATAATTTAATTATTTACAATATTATCAGATGACTGTAAGAGTGTAAATTTTTACTGCAAACGGATGGTGCATTGATTCACACTTAAATTGGCATAAATGATGAGATCACGGAGATATTTTAGTTGTAATTTAGTAATTAATATATAACAAGGGAACAATATGCGGTGAATTTATGCCAAATCTAGGTAATAGGACTAATTTATTACTTTAGCCAACATCATCAATGGAAACCGTTTCTCACGTCGTCTGAATGTTAATCTGCATCAATATCATTATCGTTAAATGCACGTTAATTTTGTCATTTTGACTTTTTTTTTATTTCGACTGCGCAGATTATACATCTTTAAAATTGTTAGTTTTATCCTAATAATTTTAGTTCCAATGGTTTTAGTTTCAAATATTTTTTTATTGTCGTTGTATTATTTTGTAATGATATTTAACCTTCACTATATTTTATTATTATTTTTTTATATAAATTTATTGATATTTTATTACAAAAACATTACTTCTGGTTTTAAGGTAAAAATACTGCTTTTAAAACTACATACGTACAAAATAATAATAAAATGATATCTATAAAATTTTGAATTTTTTTTTAAATCGATGATACGTGTGATTGCTACTGCAGATCTTTGTATAATCTAATAAGCGACTCGGACGGTGAAATAGCATCCGTGTAATCAACAATTTTTATCTATCCATCCGTTAACTCATGTAATGCCGACAAATAGACGCTCTTACGAGCGCGGCCGTCCGAGCAAACGAGTTACGACCGCAGTGCCTCTAAAAATAAATATGTTGTTTATTCACAAGTAAACCGGATGCCGTTGTTTGCTTTGGAGCAAATTGTTTTGTTAAGTTTTGCCGCGCGAGAACGAGGCCGCCTCCACGCGAAAGACAGAAACGCACGCGGTATGAAGACGGAACGAGGGAGGAGGCACGACGTAGTTGAGCGTCCCAGTCCCTCTGTGCTTTTTCCGGTCTGTTTTGCCTCTCCTGGTGATGCGTGCTAGAAGCCTCCAGCTGTATTCTAATACTAATAACCGAGGCTGACACTGTGGCGTGTACACCACATAAAGACGCGACGAACAGCTGACGCTGTAATCGCGATTCTTGCAGTGATAGCCAGATTGCGTCAGGCGATTCGTAATTTGCATTGGGATGACTCACGAGTCAAAAATAAGAAATATTATAACATCATCATTGCAAATCATGATTGCAAATTTGTATTCAATAGATATATAGACGGCAATAATAACTCAGTTCAGCAGAGAGATAATTGATTGAACATTTAATCATTTCATTGTATTATTTAGCTCGTCTAAATGTTATCATAAATCTTTTTCCTTTACGATTGTACTGAAAGATAATAAGAAACATTTTATGTTGCAATTATAAAAATCATATGCATTATTTGCGATGGAATCTATAAATAAAAGTTGCTGTGTACGCAGGCAATTGTAAATTCTCATATTGCATTCAAATAAATGCAAAAACGAACTCGTAAATTACATGAAAAGTTTAAAGACAAGAACAACTCGATTCCCACGCGACGCGATTTCCATCGATAGATACGTACGTTATAGTTGTGCCGTTTGCAGTCGAGGAAACCAAAGTTAACATTGTACGGCCTTCTTAGCCATTCGTGCGCGCTACAACACGCAAGGTATTCTTAGCATCTACTTCGCAGGCATAAAGTTGCGATATGCGTGGATTCTCCACATTCACGTTTACTTTCTAGAGCGGCGCTGTGCATAATGCAAACAACGTACAATATATCCGCACCGAAGATAGAACGCTCGCGGCATATTCGAGCTATTATTTCAACAGCAACTGTTGAATTGCTTCATCGCGTCTTAGATTTATATTTTCTCAACTTTCAAATGTTAACCGATTGGTGGTAACGTAAATTAATGAATCTAGTATACGAAATATTTTATAAATAATTTAGAGAAATTTATATTCATTAATAGAACTTTCTATTTCGATCAAAATGAATATTATAAATGAAAATGAAGACAATACGATAGTAAAATATATTTTCAATAATTTATAGATATTTTATATTTTGTGAAAAAAATATAAAGAAAATTATAATTTAAAATAACATGATGTATGTACATAGGAATTTAAAGTTACTGCCAAATATTAATTTTAATAAACAATATACAAATTCATAAAATTTTCTTCGTTCTTATTGTCTTATTATCGTTATCAATTTTTACAATGAATTAGGATTCGACATTGAATTGTAAATTGTAATTATTTATATCGAAACAAAAATTTTATAATTAATGATAATATTAATAATATTAATAATATGTTTAATCCTTGACGAAATATAGATACAAACCACATCTCAGTGACATCTACGTACAGAACAAATTTAACACTTTCCATCGTAATCACAAAACCTACGTGGTCTTTCACGTGAAGTCAACCCGGATAACTACGTGTTCAGTGTACATAGCGTAAAATCCGACAAATGCAATTATGAATCTTGCGGGACACTCTAGAGGAGCAAGACTCGACGAGCGCGTCAACGGTGGAAGGACGAGAAAAGAGGAAAAGGAACGACGAGAACGACGACTGGCGCGTGAGAGTTGAAGGGAAGAAGAGGAAAGAAACCACCGAGGAAGCTGTGGGCACAACCGTGGGCGAAACGTGTTGCCTCTTGGCTAATTACAAAACGCAATTTAAGCGAGCATCACGGAAACACACTAAGTAATATCGTTTCGCCGTGGCGAGAGTTAAAGCGGACGAGAAGTACAGATTCGCAGATTAATGCCCTTTAATAAACAGCGCCCTTTAGACTCGACAATGCTCGAGCGCTCTTGCCTGGCCGCTCGGCCCGTTTTCCTCCTCTTTGTTTACCCCGCAATGGAAACAAAAGGAAGAAAATCTTTCGAGAGAAACGCGAGCACCTTCACTCTTAACGTTTGCGATATGTAAATGCATTTAACGCGGATTACGCTTTCTCCTTTGCATATAAAACGAGTGGTGATACAAGCGACGCCACGAGAGTAGATAAGCTTGGCAGATGCTTTACACAATGATATCAAGTTTGTTGGAAGCGAAAGAGTTGATTTAATGTTCCCCCACACTTAACAATAATCATTTACTTATTACAGTTTTTATGTAGATCCAAACAGTTTTCGAGTTTAAAATTCGAGCATAAAAATTCTACATTCCAGGATTATGTATATAAAAAATCATTACCATCAATGAATGTCACAATGGAAAAATTCATCGTCAAGTTTGAATTATGATAAGTCTGGTTTACGAGTCGTACTAAAAATTATTTTATCGATCCGAGAGATAACACAGAAACGTAATGTGAAAAAACAAAACAGTTGTTAACATGGCTCGAAATATGTAGCAAATATAACTGAAATCCTTTTCTATATGACATATTGGACCTGAAGCAAAAAGTTACTGCTTTAATAAAATCGTTTTAGTGAATTATACTGGTGTTGATGACAAACGTACGTTTATTTATATAAACTGCTACTTACAAGAATCGTGTGCATAAATTTTCTCGGATATTATAAATAACGATGACTGACGTTATCCTCGATTATTAAACCAATACGTAACTATAACAGATTACAGTTATACGAATCCATTTTTTTCTATATTTATTACTTTTAATTTTCTATATTTCGTGAAAAATTAAAAATCAATACATGTTTCTCAATCTGAAAGAATTATTTTTGTGAAACATGAATAAACTTGCATATCACAATATCGTTGTTACTCCGGCCACTACATTATTGTCACCTGATTATATATGGCATACGTGAAAAACGAGGCGAGTTCACATACCGTCGAGCGTATTCAAACAACATTCTATATGTTTTAACTTCAATAGTAGCAATCAGCATTTAAATTAAGACGCGATAAACCAGTCCACACAGTAACGAACTAGAATCGTTCAGTTTGCTTTATGCTTATATTTGTGAAACAGGTATGCGGATTGTCCGTTGACATCAAATCGAGCGTAAATTATAAAATCAACATATGTGTGCGTATTCTTGACTAAGTTTCGATTCTCAACTATGTTCTCCACTCGGTTATTTATACAATTATAAATTTCCGTCAATTTATCGTGCGGATAATTAAAATGTGATCATCAATTTCAAGTGTCAAATCAGTTGAATTAATGAGACATATAATAATGAGACTAATAATAATTTTTCTGTTTCCCCCCTCTAAATCTAATCACGACCTATAATTTTGTGAAATCGCAAAAACGACGCAAAAATAATCTTTAATGTAAGCAAATAAAATATAACGATATCTTTCTTCTCGATATTTGCACACCACTTAAGGCGCAAATACCGAATTAATAATCGCGTTAGATTACCATCGCGAGTCTCTGTTGAGAGAGAACAGAGAGAATGTTCGCGGCAGTACAATTTGCTGATTGGCGTCCTTACCATTAGCCGGCTTAAAATTATTTGTGATCGTTGGCGCGTTCGTTTGCTGACAAACACTTTTTCCCAATTTCGACGGGCGTTGTCGTCATCGTGGCACACTTGTTCAAACACGAGTTGGCGCGCATAAATAACATCACGGCGTAAATAACATTAACACGTGCGCCCTATGCGTGAGTGTCGAATTTCCGAAGTCAAATCGATACGCACGAGCTGGGCGATATTACGCTACGCGCGTCTGTACCTTTCATTTCAAGCAGTGATAAAAATTAAGCCAACCTAATTAGCAATTAATGCAAAAAAACTAAATTATATGAGTATGAAAATTGTAAATAGTTACTATAAATAATATTATTTTTAGTCGCAATTCTTTCTTTAGTAAATTCTTTATTATGGATGTATAAATATTTAGAGCAAGTTATGTAAAAATGCTCGTAAATGTTTTACTACAAATTATATTATGAGGAAATTTATTATTGTTAGATATACAGTTTATTTGATTAGTCATATTCATAACTAGATTACAAAAAATCCATCATTTGCTCTTTATATGATCATGCAAAATATTATGTAACTTCCACATTTAGGAAGATTAAAATTGTTAAAGTATTAATCATATATATGATTTATTACAAAACGTAACTAGATATCTTCTTTTCATGATTAATTTTTTTCGTTAAGTCTTTATTAGCAACAAATTAATCAATGATAAGAGAATGCCACAAAAAGTTAAGTATAATCTATAGGATTATAATAAGAAACATTCGATGAAAAAAATCTCTTGGACAAAAAAGTTCGTGCGAGAAAAGATGCATCGCGACTCCTCGACACTCATTCTCGGAAACTACAAACTGAACCTGACTGGACGATCGTGAGGGCAATAACATCTTTCAAGGCTATTCGATATGAACGACTGAAAGATCCAGTGGTCCAATTATCGCGCGATCGGATTATCTAGTTAATTTGCGTTGAAAAACAATCTTTCAACATATCTTTCAAGTACATGATTGACTCTTATATATGCCAACAACTAACATGATATGTCATTGAACACGTTTAGTAATATTACACGTTTTATAATATTCTAGGAATGTCGTGAAATATTAAAATAATTTTCTATACAAATTTAGATATTTGTTATAATAAATTTAAGAATGAATAAAAAGACTTGTAGACCGACGTAAAAATAAAATTTTACTTACTTCTGCACAAACGAAATTACAATATTCTTAATCTCTTTCTTCGTTATGTTATTTATAGATAGAACGTGATTAATGCTATCGCAGCATTCTTGAATTTATTGAGCAAGATTCTTAAGAATAACTCAATAAAGCTGAACCGCAAAAAAAAAAAGAGCCAAGAAGATTACTTACGAACGGTGTCGAATTATTATATCTTCTTTTATCATTTGTTACGTTATATTCTTTTGTTGATATTTTTCAATTTTCAATAATGTAATGGAGCAATTGTATATTCCAAATAAAATGTTTCTATTTAATGAATTTGAAAAATTCAATTAAACAGTCAGAGATATTTTTTTTATTTCTCAGGCAGCTTATATTTTTACATCTGCCGAAAAATTCGTTGCAATATTGGGGAGATAATGTTGCACGTGATGTATAAAAACACAAAAATAATAGGTTTAGCGTTGTCTCTTTGCGTTGGTGGACTAGTAGTTAAGGAGCGCAGTGCTGGATGGGAAGGGTGGGTGCCGGGTGGCGAAACGCTACCCGAATAAAAATGGGGTGTTTATAAGCGAGTATCCAATGTATCACGCTATATTTACATACACCCCGCGTTACAGTTCTCGTTGTATATCTATAGTAGCTTCCACCACCCCCTTTGGTTCCGAACTGCTGTCGGAGACGCAAAGCAATGCATATAGCTGATGCAATAAAAATTAAATATGATATTTCACCTGACGCTATCTTCGAATATATAATGAGATTCTTCTTTATACGGTTTATTATTACTTTTACTTGAAATATTGAAACATGCAAATTAAATGTTTCAAGCGCACTAAGAGAAATGAGTTTAGAAACAAAAAAAGGGATGACAAATATGATGGTTTGGCAAGAAAACGGATCGATTAGTTACTATTACGAATAATTTCTCTATTCGTAATGCAATAAATAACGCACGATTTATATGATATATTTACATCAAAATAATTAGTACTGCTATAGCAAACAAGTCTATCAAAAAATAAGTTAGGTTTTAAAATAAGTTAGGTTTGAATTGCTTCTATTACTAATAATTGGTTGGAATAGCAGACTAGCATCAGTCACAACAAATTAAAACAATAATTTATGTCTACAAATCATTTATTAAAATACTGGTGACTTGTTAAATTAACAAAATACTTTCTCCCAGAGCGTAAAGCAAGAAGTAATATCCACAACATTTTGCATATTATTTTTTGCATAATTTCTGTTTAATTGATTTTTTATTACGTAATGTATATAAATATTTATTAAAAAATGATGTTATGATAAACGAAAAAAAAAAAACAATATAAATTTCATTAAAACTTTCCAGAAGTTACATGGAAGGATTTATTTATATTGCAAATCGCAAATATTTTTTACCGACTTTTATTACCGCAATATCATAAATTATAAAAATGCAAAATTTACGAAGAAATGCGACTGAAGCTAATAAAAAAAATAACTGTAGTCAGGCACGCAAAAAATATACGGATATTCCCAAAACTGGAATATTGGAATATTTTTTGCGTGCCTGACAACAAAATGACAAAAATCAGATTCAGACAATCGCGCGGAATCACGCGTCAATTTATCGAATATTGTTGATGAAAAGTCGCTTCGTGATACAAATATGTTTTGACGTCGGGCAATTCGTATTTTAAGCCATAAAGCACGACCAATTATATTTTTTTTGCGCGTCGGACGGCGGATAATTGCGTAAATAAATATGAATGCATACGTGCTGCCATTAATACCTCCGCGTAATCCCACGTTCAGTGGCGGACGATGATTTATTTAAACAATAAAAATTTCGGGATAAAAGTCGGAGGATAAGCGCGCCGCAGTTATCGATCGATGGCAGCGAGTTTATACTCTGATAACCTCCTTTATTTAGGGGAATTTCTGTTTGATCGAGCATCCCTTCGATGAGAAGGGTCCCCGTGATTTGCCTGATTCTTTCGCACGGCCGCTTCTCAATCTCGACCTAAGCCCCCGGAAGGACCGCGTTCTATATTGCAAATCATTTCTCCTCCTGAGAATTACGTAACGGTGACAGAAAAAGTTAATGCAACCTTATTATTATGTTATATTATTAACTTTGTGAATATTTGTAATTAAACATACATTTCATATACGCACACACAAAATTTCATTTTTACTGGATTGAAAAATATGTAATAAAAAAATTTAGTTGATCAAATATCCAAATTCTAATATTGATATGTCGAATAAATAAATTTTTCTAATCCACCTATTAAAACATGTTTGTAAATAAAATGATTAAGTATATGAAGTAATATTTAAACAATAGCCACAAGATAGTGTGTGACATGCATTATTAAACGTTGCATATAACTCGTTACATCAATGAATCATGTTGAAATGATTCATGCACGAAAATAATATTGTTTAATTTATATGCATGTGCTTTACCATCGAAGCAAATGTTGATGTAAACGAATGCGAAAGTTTCAACAAAAGCAAGTCAAATCAATGTTCGCAAAAAATCGAAACATTCAAGACGAGCAAAGTTTAAAGATAGATATTAAATTTGCATGACATAAAAAAGTTTATAGTCACAACTCTCTATCTCTTTCTTTCTCTCATTTTCTCCCACTCTTTCTCTCTCTTTCTCTCTTTCATAGATGGAGCTGTGGTGAACTTGATATTCCGGTAAGAATTCGACGACATTCAATTGAATTTTCGATTCGGTTTAAAGTAACATGAATGTCAAGGCGAAACTCTGATTGATGCTGATTCGACCACGACCTTTTCCCGCACGAGCAATATTCATTGTTGACCATTGGGCCTCTTCACATAGCATCAAATTTTTTTGAGACATCTTTCTTTGCATGCTTTCTTTTAAGCATCATGTATTTATGTACGATTAATGGACTTAACTCGGTCTCATGACTTCAACAATTTACCTCTATCAATTGGAGAAAGAGAGATACACAGAGAGTGTTATTTTTTATTGTATATTGTTACATTTTATTGTTGTATAGCATAATGTCATGTGCGTGTTATATTGATGTGTTATATTGATGATTTTTAAACATCTTAATGTTTAATTTATTTAAATTAAAAATTTAAAGGAAGCAGAGAGAGAGAGAGAGAGAGAGAGAGAGAGAGAGAGAGAGTGAGTGAGAAAAGAAAGAGATAAAGTTATATTATCTCGATATTTATGATATTTTCTCGAAGATCATTTTTACTAATTAAATATATATAAATTCAATTAACGCGCTGGAAAGAAAATGACGCGGTTTAATGGTATATCGTTATAGACTACTGCATGATTAAAAGTTGAAGTCATTAGATACAAGACAGAGAAATCTTTTGATATAATTATATTCTGATATAATATATCTAGTAACAGGGCGTAGATTATAAATTTTCCAACCAAACATAATAGGAATATGACAGCTATTTACTATTTGCGGTCTGACAACGTTCTTAGGATTCCATGTTGGAATAACTGACAGTATACCAAGTATGATATAGAGAATTATGCACAATTCCTGTTATGATGTATTGTTATGATGTTATTCTAAAGTTTCAAAAGTGCATGAAACAGTTGCCGGTCAAAGATCTTGTGTGTTTATCATATATTCCCGCAGAATTCACAAACGGGCTCATCGTGTTTTATACGATCTATTCAAGCTAATCTGCATATGAATTATTTTCTCGAAAATATCCGCGAGTCTTGGCAAGCTAAAAGATATAGATATCATATAAATATTGAATATAAATGATCAGAGTTTATTAAGTATTTTTATATATACATGTTGAAAAAAATACGTATCAGTTTTATTTTTATCATATCACTAATTGCTTTAGAAAGGCATTATTTATTCTTATTAATCGTGAAAAAATTTATTTATATCTTTTTTTACATTTTTTGAAACTTTCAATATGTATAATAAAATACATTTAGATTTAATATAACGAATATCTATTTTAGATATAAAATATTTTCCTAATTTTTATATAATAAATAGTGTAAAATATATACATGTACACTAAATAAATTTTTTTATTTATATAGTACAAATCGAGATAAATTGATGTTTAAAAGATTCGTATAATTTTTTTTATTATAAATTTAATAAAATTACTTTCACCAAAAATCTATTGTATTGTTGCATATATCGCTAGATAAAATCTCATTCTTATTTTTATTAAGAATTATTAAAATCGTTGTATAGACTCATGCAACTACCTATTAATATAAGTAAAGAATTTTCAAATGCAAAATGTTAAATATTTTAATGAGAGATAAACATTTTATTAAATATTTACGGACACAAGCGAGTTCCCTAGACATTTGTCCAAAATATTTTCGCGTATACATAATAGCTGTTTTGCGAATTACGACGAGTTATCCGGCAGTAAAATTCCGACACTAGAGTCAACGTCACGTACTGTACGTATATAACGAAACGGGCGACGCAGAAAGTATAACCCCGGGAAAATGTGTATCTCCGAAGTAAAGTCGACGTAAAAATAATGGCGCCGGGGCTTACCCGATTATTTATTATTTCATATACAGAGCCGAGCCGATAACGGGCGCGGCGGTGCATTAGCATTTTTTTGTTGTTTAAAAATGAAATATACGGGGTGTTGTCGGCGAAAGAGTGCCTAGTCTAAAGTCGTCTCGCTCGAGGGAGCTCTTGATCTCCAAATAAGTGGGTATACGCCTTCCTGAATACTAAGTCACGAATATAAAAAAAAACCCTATCGTGTCATTCATGCGGGTTAATAATGAGCGAGCACATCGCCCTCAGATAATCGAATGAATCAAATGTTTTCTCTCATTGCCTTATTTAAACTATAAAATTAGATTATAATTGAATAGTTTCAGCCAATGATGCACAGGAGATATATTCGCGTTCCACTCTTCTTTTAAAAGCATATTGACTCGTATTGGGACTTTCAATATTGATCGCTAGGGTCATTAGCCCAATACTATGTATCATTCACAATAGCTATGTATAATGATTTAATAATGCTCGTATTTTCAACTCTCTTTAATGACAAAAGCCAGACTCGGGTAAAATGTGAATTAACTGCATATTAAGATATGGAAATTTAAGTAAAATTAAATTATTATTCGTAAAATTAAAGATGCAGGAATCAGAAAATATTGTGATAAAGATATTTTCATATAAATATTAATTCAAATAACTCCAAGATCACATTCTTTCAATAATTCGTACACTCACAAAATTGGGACTCTAATATTCCATAGCTCCTTAGCTTCATAGCTAGATTAAAATTAGCTTCATTAAGGCTGCTATAAATAAAATTTCAATCATAGATTATGCCGCTTCAATTTGAATTTAAGTACATATTTGATTCAGTTTTAAATATAAAGATTAAATTTTCGATTTTTCAGATTTTAGCTCACTTTATCTTTGACAGCATTTATCCTTAAAATAATTCCCCCGAAAATTCTCAACAATGATGAAACTTATAAGTTTCCCGCTAAAAGAAATCGTCTCGCGTCATGTCCGAGGTATGAAAAAAATCGACAAGATAAATTCACATAGGGCGGGCAAACGTCGCCGAGCGACTCGAGATGCGAATGCAAGTCCGCCAAGGCGGACGGAAGTACCATCGGCTAAGACCTTGGGCGCGGCGCGGTCCTTCGGCGTTATTATTTGGAGATCAGACCGGAGCGAATATCTAATTGTAGTAACGACCGCGATACGTACCCGTGCCATCTGGCGTGCCGTTTGCCCGGCACGGATTTGAAACTGGCTCGCGACCGATGCCGCGATGCCGTCGCGGGTCAGACAAAAGTTACGCTGCGCCGCGCGTTCTCGGCGGGGTCGGGGCGAAATCTGTGAGGTGTACAATCGCTTTCGTCGCTCCTAAACTGTACCAATTACAAACACTGGCGGCTTCTCCATCCCCGATGTTAACTAAACACTAAATACTAACGACACACATCCACCGCCGCTACCGCCGTGGATGTGTTTCCTTCCAGAAGCGAGCATTATCGGAATAAATGTACGCCGCCGGTCGTCATCCACCAATGAGCCGTTGATTACTCGTTACTGAGCTTCGTTATGTCGTAATTAACTACATTTTATCAACTACATGTCGACGCTTTCTTTCGCGACGTCAAACCTGCGAATTGCTATTTTTCACTTACATAGTTTCGCGCGTTTTTAAATTCTGGAAATAATATGTGTAATATGCTTCTTTAGTTTATTGTTAATTCGTGCCATTTTGTCACGAGGACAACACATTGAATATTATAAAAATGTCGAATAAAAATGAATAGATTGTAACAGATTTTTTCTTTTAATTAAAATTCTAGGTATTAAGAAATGTTACGGTAACAAGCAAATTTATGTATTTGTATAATTAATAAAAATGTTACATACAGTATATAAAGAGACAAAAAATCGGGTATATCAAAAGTAATGACGCTGACATGCGTTGATGACAATGCTGCAAAAAGTTTTAACATTCTAGCAACTAGTTTGAACATCCTCTACACAATTATTTTAATGATCCAATAAAATGATTTTAAAATTATCTGTATTTAGCTAAATTTTTAGATACTTCAGGAAAATTGTTCTTTTCGAAGGATTAAAGGACACCTGACAGCGCTCTGAGAATATCATAACGGTCCCTTTGATGTCGATGTGTAACGAGAAATAAAATTAACGTTATTGTGCAGAAAACAACGTACAGATTTACAAATTTCTCTTCACGCTGGTTTATTTATCGATTTTAATTTACCATTTGTTATGCGCGCTGTGCTGCGCTGCAAATCGATAGATTGGAAATGCGATTACCTGGCAATCAAAGGAACGGCACGCGTCACGGGTCTGGCTTCGAAGTAAGCTTAATCGATTATAACTGAGTAATGTTTGTTTGATACGTAACAGAAACGACTGCAGCCGCGGCTTCACGGAAGATCGCGGCGTGTTAGCGTCGAGCCGGTGAATTGCAAGATTCCGTGTTTATTACATTTAACAGATGGCATTGGTCATCCGCATGCAATCGAGCTATACCAAACGCTTACGTATAATGGCGAAACATCCGCTGTGTTATACATAAGCACGTACATTCGTTGTCAAAAACGTATATTGCCGCCATTGTAAATCTATCCGCGAATCTCATCCACGGTCGCGAGCATAAACAAATTTATGTCTCGCTAATAAATTCTGTGACTTGCGCAAGATTAAACCTACGCGTTTTTCTTTGCACGAATGGATTATACCTTGTCCCAATTACAGCACCGATGAGTCATCGAATCAACTTTGTCGTATAAGACACACATAAGAATGTACGTACTTACATAGTTATATCACGTCACGTTACAATTATACAATATTTTGATTCGCGGAACGTCAATGGTCAGTCTTAACGAGCGGCTATTTTTGAGGAAGAGTGTACCGAAATAACTGTGCACACGATATGCTTGAGCCCGTTTCTAGCCCTCGAGCTCGTCCGCCACACCCTCCCATTTCTAGTATTAAATCTGACCCGATGCAGCCCCCACGTTATGTTTTATACTCCGCGATCCGCACCCCCGACGTTCGCGCGTTCACGGTATATACGTTGTAACTGTTGAAAGATGAAACGCGGCCATTCGATAGCGTGTAAAATTTACCGTGTAATTCGGCCGGAACGCGACGAACGTATCGAGATGTGCCGAGGTATCGCGTACGCTCATTTCCATATCGCGCGCGCCTACGTCGCGTCGATAGCTTACGATGGAATCGCGCGTTGCTAAGAAGCGCGAACGCGAGCGTCCGATATCATTCGATCTCACGTATACCGCGTGCGTAAAGTAAACGATATTCGATAAGTAAAATAACGGATAACGGTAGACGTCGTGCGTTACGCTACACGCAACGAGGAAATCAACTCGCAGCAGGAAACTCATCGCCGCAACCTTATCACAGTTATCACGAAATTCTTTCAGGTACAAGCATTGGTATTTCTTGTTAATATTAACTAACGTCTAAAGTAATACGCAATGTTACTTTGCATGGGAATTTATATGTGTGATCATAGGGGATTTGAAATGTGATTATTATAAGCTACCTGCAGAAACAGTTGTTAGAATTCGAAAGATGGATGATAAAATATTTTTTATATAATTATTGATAAAATATCTCGGGCTGCACATTTTTTTTATAAGCATACCTCTTACAGAGAAATTTAATACTGACTAATTTAATATTGAAAAACAATGACTAATTACTTACTTTAAGTACTAAAAGCACTATTATTCGGTACTTTTAAAATATTCCAAATACCTATTACTGTCAGTAATAAATTTGTTAGTATTAAAGGGGATAAAAAATTGATTAATAATTTTAATTTCTTGATTCCAATATCTTCAATAGGTATCTGCTTGCATCGTTTTTATTTCTTAATTTCACAATGTTGAGAATGCATTGTATTTAATATGAAAATAATGTTATAAAATTGATCATCTTATAAAATATTTATGATATGACTAGAACAGGAATTCAACAAATTCCATTTTCTTTTCCTACATCGGAAATGTTTTATCTTTTTAAAGCGTCAGCTAATGCGCGTTGCTTTGCGTCCATGCTATTGCGTTCCAGTCAACTGCATCGGTTAATTGCATTTCTGTGTTAGAGAATGTAAAGACTACGTATCCCACACAGGTAATATAACACAAACAACTAATGCTTAGATCTATTATCTGCAACGTATTATGCGGTAATGATCGCATTAAAACAAGTGGTTTTATCTAAATTCTTTCTACTTGTTATTTATGCATAATTGTTCTGTACTGTGCATTAATGCATTTATAAAATGCACTTGAAAGATACAATATATGTACATAGAGGAAGAAATTCTAAAACAGCTACGTTATATTGAAGTATTCTATTTTTATTCGTCTATTTATAAAACGTGTACAACAATGGTGTCTATTTATCATGCAAGCAATTTAATGCGTCAAAGAATTTATCACAGACGACGGAATATATCCTTAAAGAGGGATGATCGCTTCCAATAGCACGCCGAGACATGAAACGTCGCGAGGGCGGCAAAAGAATGGCCGCGTGGGGGTGCGTAAGGAGGGTCGAGAAAAATGCCACACATTCCTAGGGACAAATTTACGAGGTGAAACCGCAGCCACTCCATTCCTCTCTCTCTCTCTCCTCCCGCTCTCCTGATCTCCTCCTCAACATCCTCCGCCACGCGGCCCGGTTTACTGTTTTACTTATTCGCCAACGGCAACTGGTCAGCAAAGATACTTTGTATATAAATTTTGGTTACGGAGGGAGGGGTGGGGTCCACCACCGGCCTTTCTCCGCCGATGCCGTTCAACCCCTGCCCGACTCGCCAGTTTCGTTGTACTGCGGTTTCTCGGTTACTCAGGAAGGGGACTCCCTGTAGACAGTGGACAACGCAGGGTGGAGTTGTCTTCTGACACGTCCCGCGCACCTTCCGGGGTTGGCAAGCAAGACGTGGAATGAGTTATTGAAGAAGGAGCCGGCTAGACTTAAAGGGATGGCACAGAACGCTTTCACTCGACGTCGTAGACCGATACGTTTAAACAGTCACATGAACACGGTTTAACGAATATTAGACATCCGTCGAAATAATCGTATGGATAAAATATAGAAAGTTCATTCTTATTCTTAATCTTATTTAACGAGACAACCGCGTTAAGAATATATGAGTAATAATGTTATTTGCTTAGACTCGAGAAGATAAAGCTTCTATTGTATTTTAAATATATTACAGAATATTATATTCTACCTAAATATATTACAGAAAATTATATTTGGCTTGGAGAAGTAAATAGTGCAAATTACAAAGCAAATACTTCACGTAGTGAAAGTAAAAAGAATTATTCGTATGATTTGTAAGACACTTTCTAAATGATGTTTTTTTTTATCTTGAAATAAATATTATTGCATTTACTTTTCAATAAAAGTATATGGTAATGAGAAATCATATAACCAATAAAAAAATTTGTAAAAGTAATCTGACATATAATTACTAAAATGACATATAAAAATAATATAAAGATTTTAAAAAATTTATTTAATGCTTAACACAATGATATCTTAATAGTATCAAATATAATTAAATATGATCGATAATATATATGTGTATACATATTATTATATATTTATCTTATTTTAATTCAATTATGTTATTAATTAATTAATAACATAAGACAAATCTGTTTAATTTTCTATTAGAAATTTATATCATTAATTGAATTATATAACATAATTTAAATCTAAACAAATTTGTCTTATATTTTTAATTCAATTACATTATTAATTCAATTTAGAAACTCTCTAAATATCCTTACTTTCCTTGTATCATTGACGTTATCATAAAACATTCAATCAGGATATGTATACATATATATGCTGTTGTCATATATCAGAAGACATGGTAGTGCCTCGGCACTAAGAATACATGCCGCGAATAGCACGAATATACGTATTTCACGTTTATCTAATTAAATGACAAATCGATCAAGTTTGCTTTTCACAGATCTTCGAGTTCTCTCTCTCTCTCTCTCTCTCTCTCTCTCTCTCTCTCTCTCTCTTATTCACACATGACGCAACATGCATCTTATGATACATACGCGATCGCGATGACTACCGAATCGTGAGCATAGCGTGGATCATAATAATTGCCGAAACTTGGTTCAAAGCGCGAAGCATATCTCTTTTGTGAAGGGTTGCGAGTGAGCGAGAACCGAAAATTGCCGGAACAGACTGAGGAATTGGTCCGAAGGGGTTGGAGAGGAATCGCACGCTCAAGCATCGTGTCAGACGCGTTCGACTCCTCTTCCGGCCACCCTCCCCTCCACCCCACCCCTGTTAAACGTTTTCCACCTTGAACCTTCTTCCTTTCCCTTTGACCAAGTCCCTCCTCTCGCCTTCTTGTTCGACGCGGTGAGGAAGGAGAGACGTTCGCCTCGGCTCGGCAAACTTGCGCGAAACTTCGATGCCGGAACTCGTCCATGGAACGGAGCCGTCGGGACGGTGAGGCTTTATAGTCTTCGCCGAGTAGAAGCTCGCAGGCACGCTGATCCGTATCGCCTAAACGAGGTTTGGCAACGGGCGCTTAGCCCGGGCCCGCCCGGAGAAAAGAGTTTCATTAAAAGCGGGTAATGAGGCAGTCAGGACCGGGCTAGGCACTACTCGCGAGATTCGCGTTATACGCGAGGGGTAGCGGAGGCCCGGCTATTATTTTGAGGAAGAGTTCGATTAGCGTGGCCGACGACCTCTCCTGGGAAGGGGTTGAAGAATCGTCGGCAGTTTCTTTTTACGCCAAGTTCCGCGATGTTACTATACTAGCAAGAAATTTATATCGGCTTCTTTTTTTTTTCCTTGATTAAAATACTTCAGATTAATTTGTATAAATGTAAATTGTTATTTTTCCTTTTTAATAATAAAAAAAAAAAAAGATAATTTTTGATACACGTATGTTTATGTAGTTACAAAATTGCAATGATTGATTCGTATAACTTTCAAATATTATGAATTATTGTATTATATTTATATGTTCAATTTATAGATGTATAGTTGTGTGTGAATATTGCAAGTTTTTCAATGCAGTTTCATGTTTTTCGATATCGTATCGTTACAAGTTGACATGTCTATCAAAATATGTACAATAGCGGAAAAAAAACATATCTCACGTGTTGTTGTTATTGTTTGTATCAGCGCTCGAATGCATCGAGCGTCGAGGGCAATCGAGGAATGAACCGTGGTGATCATAGAGTAGCTATCAACGGATTTGCGGTATCCTAATCGGCAAGGGTAGCTAATCGAGGCGTTTCATCGAGAAACCGGGACATGGGGATTACTCGCTTATGCGTGTTAAGCTTTCAACGAGCTGTTACACATAGAGTTCCATTAGGGTAAGCGCTCGCGATATGACGTCAGAGTTGTGCACTTCCTGACAAACTGACCTCTCTCTTTCTCTCTCCCCTCCCTCTGTCTCTCTTCCTCTTTTTCTCTCTCTATCTCCATTTCTCTTTCTCCTTTCCTCTCTGTTATTATTACATACAGGTATTCGCTTAGCGAGTCGACGACATCGCGGGCGATAAGCGAGTCGGATCTGGAATTCGCATCCCAATGCAACACCTACGCACAACAGGTTTATTTGCATGTTTTCCCAATGCAGCGCAGCGCTTAGAAGCATTTATCAAAAAATAACGTATTAGTCACGCAGGTGACGCCTCGATAAATTAATCAAGCGAAATATTGTATGCCTCGTAATGAATATCATTAACGTCACTGTGAGTAATAATATTAGAATAACTATTCAATATAGTCTCTTCCAGTATTTTGTGGTAATATGCGTGTAAAATTTTTTTTAAATATAATATATTAATATATACTTAAAAAGATCAGAACTCTTCCTGTAGTTTATATAATCCTTACATACAACGCAATCTGTCTCCAATATTTTTTAATGATAAGAAAAAATGCTACTCTATAACCAAACAATAAAGATAATCAATTTCATACAAATTGATTTACTGAAAACACTACCTGATATTTAAAATACCCTCGATATATTAATTCTCATTCCAATGCCATATACACTGTGAAATATAAAATGTTAATTTTAACTTAAAGACTTATAGTGGACTTTCTGAGACATGTAAAAATGTTAAAATTAACAAAAATGTTTATTTTTAATATCTTTGTCTGAAAAAGTCCACTGTATGTTAAAATTACATTTCATTTTTTACAATATATATATATATATATATATATATATATACGTTATGTGTATACATTTTTAAATTAAAATTTAAAATTTTATCATTGAATTAATTCAGTCGCCGCGAAACTTCGAAAATGACAAAGATGTGTATCACAAAGTATCACGTATACTAATATTAATATGGTTACGGCGATTAAGCGATTACTGTTTTTTTTCTATTATTGAGTATTTTCTAACCTATTATTGAATAATTTTTAATTGGCCTCATGTCAGGCACGTATGTCAACGTGCATGTCAACATAATTCTAAAAGCGCTCGCTCTTGTAGCCGGAGGCGATATCATAATATCTTACGTGCATCAGAAATGCAATGAACATTATGCCACCGGTATTGCGAGTGTAAGAGACATACAAAAACACGCAAACGCAAGTATATATAAGTATGGGTGCGCCGTTTGCCGATGATTCACAGACCATTGCACCGTTATTACGTTGAGGCGTAGCACCGTATCGGCTTTTGCGAGTTGTAGAAATATGCAAAGATTATATATTGCATTGTAGCAATTAAAACGATATCTTTTGTTGCAAATATTATTTTATATATAATATATATATATATATATATTAGGTGTTGGAATTAATTCGTAGCGTTTTTTAATGAAAGAATGTTATTTATTTCACATGAGCATTAAAAAATACATTAATGAAAGTACTTCCCATCACTTGTAAAACGCTACGAATTAATTCCAACACCTAATATATATATATATATATATATATATATATATAAACCACTTCTCTCACTGCACGGACAATATAGAAGATAAAGCTCCTTACTTTATAACTACTTGTAATATCAATACATATAGTAATAATCAACTGAAACGTATTCATAAAAATAGTAGAATTTGGCAATCCCTGTAACCGTCTATTTTATTATAAGTTTAAAGTTTACACACCGGAGTCATGTACTGTTGTTTTTTTATCAAAAAAATATTTTTTTGTTTATCGTAACGCGAGTCTTTTTTTTTTCAAATCGTGTTTGCAGGATAAACTTCGTAAACGTAAATATCATCATTTCCATACGTATTATATCGATACAGGTTATCTCGCGTGCAGGTATTAATGATACCATTGTAAAGACCAACAAATTCTCGAGACTGTCCAAAGTCTCGGAAAGATATTTCGCAGTTTCGCACCGTCACGGATTAATTGCAGCGTACGACCGCGCCGTGCGTGCATGCGTATCGCGGGGCGGCAGTCAGGTCGGAAGAGCAATGGAAATGCCGGAATATCAAGGGTATCTCCTGTTGCGAGATTGCACCTTGCGTACGTGCATCATGGCCCGTTCGCGCCGGTCGGGGCCGCGCGTGCTATGCCTCCCTACGTTTTAGAATCATACCGGAAGTAAGATGCGCCCCGGTGCTGCGGCAACGATGCTTCGAATTAGTCCCTCCTTCTCGAGTGGGTGGTCGGGAGTGGGTGAGTTAGGGCGAGTATAAGTGCGGAGTCAGCCCCTACATCGGTATACATCGCGGAAGGAGGCCTACCGTTGATGACAAAATAGCGTGATTACGGGCCATCAAATAAACACTAGACTTACCGTTATTCCGCGCCGCTAGCTCCTTCGAGCTGCGCCCCCTCCCCCTCCTCCTGCCTGGCGAAACCCTCGGCCGCGATGCCAACAACCCCGCTACCCATCGGCCGTGCCGGCAATGAACAAATGCTGACCTGCTCGACCGCATCGGACCAGCTTTAAAAGTCCTACCGCCGGCGAACGCGTCGGGCCGGCGAAGACGGGAAGCTACAAATTGTCTTCTATTCCCTTGTTGTCATTAAGGAATACAACGCGACTGTAGTAACAGAGCTTGGAAAAGTTTCAGACCTCCCCCTCCCCCCATCGCGTGAGAGGTTTCGTCGCGCGGACGATGCGTGCGTAACGGGGTTAATAACGAATTTATATTGCCCGCTCTAGCGCAACTTTAAAGTTAGATGATTGTCGAATTACAAGTTGGCTGTAAGATAATGTCACTTTTCGATGCAATGCAGACACTAGCTATCGTTGGTTCATAGCGCATTTATGTATGTTTTACGTATAAACGTTAAAGCTATTTGAATATAAATGTATTTAACATTATATTAATAGCGTTTTCGACTGTGGTAGGATTGAACCAATCTGAGTTGGATTAATGGCGTCATATGCTATACTATTGGTTGACGTTACATGCTGTACCAATAGTAGAGTCATTAATTCAACCAGATCGGTTCGAATCCACTGCAGTCGAAAAGGCCATAAAATGAAGATATATTGTTACAGGAAAAAATATAATTTGCAATATATCGTATATATTACAGAAAAATATAATTATATAATAATATACGTATAAAGTATTTTTAAAACAAAAATTGATTTTCTTTTCATACACCGAAAAATTAAATTGAAAAACTACTGTCTCTACGAAATCAGTAGACATAACAAAATTTTGCGCAAGTTTTTTGATTACTTAATCAATAATCATACAAAAACAATAACGTTTTATAAATCTTTTCTATCAGCAGCTGAAATCTGTTTCGCAATTGATCCCTGCCGGCTGTACTATTTAATTTTTTCCTTTAATTGGCTAATCACGAAATTATCAGCCCCATAAAGCTCGAGAGAGGCGCCAACCCTTTGCGGCCCCTATCGTCGGCGGCATCGACTCCCGCGGGGGTGGTGCGCCGCGCTCTTAATTGCAAATTGGTGAAATAATTGAAACAACTCTCGTAAAAATAGTTGAAAAGTCGTAATTCGGTCGTAAAAGCTGAAAACCGCAACGCGCCACCATTACCCTCCGCCCCCGATTCTCTTTTACTCGGCAACTACTTGGAGAAAGGGGGTTGGCAGCGACGTGAGGGGCGTTGAAACAGTTCTGTCGGATTTTGATGGGATTCGGGTAGCTCGATCTTCTTGGCGGATAAGCCTTATGGTCTCGTGGGATGAAACTGTATCCGGATGGAACGCCGTAGAAAACGACGCGATCGCAAGAGTGATTATTGTGGCGAACGCGCAATTTGCGAGTCATAGGTATTCGGTCGTTTACGATGGATCGTACTTAAGACGAAGATTATACAAAGCTTGTAATTGTTATTCCGACAGCATTATAAGCATTCTATTGTAAGTGCTGTACCAAGACATATAGAAAATCTATATTTATTTAAATTTCCCTATTTAAATCTACCTCACGCGTGCGTTTAAGTGGTTCGAAGTTACGAGCGTAAGCACTAACGATTTGCGGGGAGAGAAAGAAAAAATAGGGGGGAGAGGAAGAAGGAAAGATAGCGAAACTATGCCAAATTGGGGTTACGAGGAACTTCACAACCTGTCCATGCAAAATTTATCGCTTCATTTACATGTTACTGTTCGGCTCGTGCCGCGCGTTAATACCTTCCACGATCGATGAATTATTCATAAAATGAATGCCGCTTCTTCACTGTGTGTTTCGACTTATTGTTAGACTTTTTCTCGTATGTTGCAAACGACGGGATGCCCGCATAAAATTGGCTCGGTTCTTTCGTGTCAGTAGTAAAACTAGCATGAATATCAAGATCCCGCGGAAAAATAGCTGCCGCGTTACTCCCACATTGGCGTATGTCCAGCTTCTCGAGTTATAATAATCAGACAAACGAAAGTTTCTGATTTTTAGCTATCTGATTAATATGCCCAATTTATTCATAAAAATAAAAAATATGTAAATTTCATATATTAATTATCTAACACTTGAAGGAATATCTGATATGAAATAATAATTTATATATATGCAATCAGCAAGTGTGCAGAAAGCACAACACAAAAATATCGCGAAATCAATAAAGCATTTAGATCCTCTCTGGGATCTCGACGATCTCCACCGAGAAAGGATAATTTGCATATCGGCTTTCTCAATCTGCTGATATGAAATCAGTCAGTTTTCAAAACATTCACGTCTGCCGGTTGCGGAGCGCATTGGAACAGGCGGAGCGTGGATTAAGTCTCGGTTATATTTCTTCCGGCGGAAGTAAAATATTTGAGCGCGCGCCGCCGCGAGAAATGCAGGCGATCGGGTGTTTTTCTTTGGGAAAAAAGGGAGGGGAGAGAAGATTTGAAAACACGGAAGGAATTTCCACCGCACTGCGATATTAGCCGGTGTTGTACCGACCGCTGTTATATTTGATTGGGCCGCTCGTGTAAGAACACCCCCGAGCTCTCCTCCGATTCCCATCTACCTTCCCTCTGCCCGACTACCCTTTGCTCATCCACTCCCTCAGTCTGCGCAGCGAAATGTTGGTTAAATAATATCCGCGCTTCCAACCGTAATTATCTCGCTCTCAGATTTTCTGCCTCGCGGGGACGGCGGAAGGGCGGGTGGTGGTTGGGAGAGTCTCGCGGTAAGAGACGCGAGAGAGAAAAAGAGAGAGAGAGAGAGGGATGGATAGAACTTCGAGATTGAAGGAAAGACTGGGGTATGAGGGGATTAGAGATAGTGCTGATATTCGCGCTACAGATATTCGGAGATAGCGGGGATTTTATTAAATGTAGCGGAGTTACTGAATAATACTTTCATGTACTTTTTGACGTTTATTTATCATATTGTTTCGCTCCGCCATCGTGAGTGCAGGGAAGGAAAAATATTTCGAAATCGTGAATAAACACCCTTTCAAACGATGAAACTTTTACGATTAACGGAGTAGATATAGAATATGATGAAATATTAAAATGTATTCATATTTATTCACCAATTTCTAATCTCATTTTTCATTCTTAGAAGCTCGGAAGTTTCTATATATATATATATAAATTTTTGAATATTTCTTGTCATAATTTTATATATCGTTGTATATGTCTCGTGTAGGCAATCATTAAAACCACTGCAATTATGAAACGCGAACGCAAGTCAAAATATAACGCGACATAAATAACGTTAGGAACAGCCAGCAATTGCGCGTTATTATAATGAAAGGAGCGAAAGGTGTAGTGCAAAAGAGCGGTCGGTATCGTGCGTCGCCAGAAATACACAAGAGAAGGCCTATGGTCGGCACCATCGTGCACTTTCACGCGATCGATTTTAGCTAATTGCAAACCGGTGCTATATAACGCGCGTATATAAGAGAGAGACGGAAGATCGTTGGAAAGGTGGTGGTAGGTAGGTTGGAGGGTCCGCGAATGGAACGGGAAATATGCAAAGTGTTTACGATCGTGCAACATGCTGCCGACCCGAGTTCGCTCTCCCTCTGCCATCCCTACGTTCCGCGCTTTTATCTATTCTTCTAAGAGGGATGCGGAGTCTGCAAGGAAATGCACCACGTTCTCCGCTTCCGTTATTAATGTACAAAAGCTCAAATTCACACTTCCTCATCTCGAACAATCGTATTCACGCAATTTTCAGGTGACTGTTTTATCTTCTGTAAAGTATGAAATTTTGAAGGAATAAAAATTGATCGAAGTATTGCATGAAAAAATATAACGCGTCAATTTAATTGTTATATTTTAAATATTTATCCGCATATTACGAAATAATATGTTATAAAATGAAAAGCAGTGCGCTTCGATATTATAATAATTATAATAATAGAAGTGGATTAAAAAGTAAAGCAATATATTTATATTTACTATCCTATTTTAAGAAATTGTTTCTGGGACATTTTCAAATGAAGGAATAAACATTATTTAATAAAGTAATAATTATTATTCTTATATACAGAAGAATAAAACTTTCAAAATTTGTAATTTTATCATAGAAAATTATGTAAACTTTTATCAATAAAACAGATTTATGCATTTTATGTAATTGAGATACTTTATTGTTTTATACATTATTTTCAATAATATAAATCGAATTAATTTTTATATTATTTTGTCCTACGACTGCATGGGACATTTTTACACGATATTTTAATAATGCATGTACCACGCCTATCTGCATTTGAATAATAAACGATAATTGCGAAGCGCCTTATAATTATTAGTAATAAAATTGTTTATCTGGAAAATCAAAGATACAAAAATTTATATTAAACCCTGTAAAATTAAATTTAGCATTTAAAATAAATTTTGTCTTATCTGTAAAGCGATTTAAATTGTATTAATTACATTGGATTTAATAAAAAGATAAATATTTCGTGCAGATTAAATATAATCAAAAAATCATTTGTGTATGAATTGTATTTTTTGAATAAATTAGAAAATTAAAAGTATCCTATGTATATTGTCCAGCAAATAATATAACAAAAGAATTAAAATAATATAGACTTATGTATTTTCCTCTCAATATGCATATTACAATGATTCTGTCTCCCTTATTAAGTGATATATTGATCACCTCTTTTCGAAATAATCGGTCCAATTATATCTTTGCAATTTATAGCAAGGCAGGGTAAAAGACACACCCTTTGCGGTTCGATCTCGCCGCGACTCCACTTATAAAAACGCAATTTCCTTGTAACAATATAGCATAATAAATGCCGAGGGTTGCTTTCTCGGGGGCGGTTGAAGAGCCCACTTTCGCCAGGCGTAGACCAAGCAGCGAGCGGCTCCGATTCGCCATTACAGTTTGTAATGTACTTACGTAACTTCTGTTTATACACCAACTTTTCTCCACCCGCACTTATTCCGTCTCAGCCTTCTTGCCGCTTACATCCCCGTTTCATCCCCGTTTCATGCCCGCGGCGTTTTCTGCTCTAATATCATTTTTAATGTTTGAAAATTATCTCCGCCACCTCTCCGTGCCCTTAAACCTTTTGACCAAAATGTTCCTTTTTTACTATCCTACTTTTATAATGACAGCGTGCTTATTTATCACATTCTCTACTTATATTATATGTCACGCGATATATATTTCCTTCTTCTTACATTTCTTCATTTATAGCAAATTCTTTATATTTCCGCTTTTAAAAATTATTTTATGATTTATAAATATTTGAACAAATAATTTTTTTATTTTTTTATTTTTTATCTGCAGAATAATACAAAATTTAAAATGATAATAAAGAGATAATAATACGTCCTTGAATAACAAATGTCTAAAGATTATTAGTAACTGCCAAATAATAAGCGTTATTTACAGACAGAATATAAAGATTGCAAAAGTATTTATCGAATTTATAACACAGAGCAAATAAAACGACTTATGTTATTTTTAAATAAAATAGATTATTATTTAAAGTAAATAAGTTCTAGTAATAGCTTCTTGATAATGCTTCTACATCTTATTTTAACCAAAATGATTAAATATGCAATAAATGAAAATATACTAAATTGATTCTCTGAAAAACTATAATCTACATTAATTTAGGTTTATAATTAAAAAGATTAAATATTATAACATTAAATAAATATAGATACTTATTGTTAGTAATAAATAATATACGTCACAAACAGATTTTTATAATGCACGGTTTCAAAAAAGCTCTTTAATCATAAATAAAACAATAATTTCCCTAAAATTTATGTGTGTATGAATAAATTTCGTAATATTTTAATAAGTATCAGAAAAAATCCATAAGATAATTTCATGGTAATTTAGACTTTTAATTTGTCATATTAAGAAAGGAATGAGAATATTTGTGTAATAAAAGTATCACGCGTTTCTGACTAGGTTCATTATTTTCTCACTTTACTAAAATAGTGCGTATACAAAATATCGGTTAATCATTCAAATATCAAAAGAAAGACTAAAATTGTCGTAAAATGTTTTCACTATATTATGACATATGATATATTTATATTACAAAGTATAAAAAATTTGATACATATTTAGACTTCATTTTTACTTAAAATATATCATGATAAAATGAAAATGAATTAATTTGCTTTATTATTTAATTATTAAAAAAAAATATTGCTGCATGAATGGCATTATAAAATCGTATTTTTTGTAAAATTAATGATTGTGGCAAAAATATGTTTGTATATGTTTTCGACTCAAATGCAATTGCACCATGTTTTAATTCAATTCTTAAAATACTCAACGCATATGCTCTTACACACGCTAACGATATTATTTATTACGCGCAAATTTTTTCGACGACCGATGCAAAAAATTTTCCCTCGCGCCATAATTGCGATGACTCGATGTGTTCATTCAATGTGTTGCGCGATGCATTTTTCTCATTTCAGATCGGTCATGACATTTCACAAAGTGCGCAGTTCCGGCTCGAACAGCAACGATGGGGATGAGGCATGGAACTGGAATGCAGGCTGCAGTTCAATGCGACTGCATTGAAAACAAGCCACGATGCATCGAAGCCTCGGGCGCTTATAATCGTTATGTTTAGTCGCTTGTATTCCTGCATTTTCCACGGTATTTACACTTCACTGAAATCTCATGAAAAAGTAATAAAATAAACACCGATCCGGGGATCGCACGCCGGAAATAGGATATCGCGATATTTATTCTGGCTTCGTGTCATGCGCCTATTTATAATGGACGGCATTTACTAACTCGACTGCATATTTTATCCTTCACTGTTGCAGTAATTTTGTATAATATCACCCCTCGCAAAAAATGACGCTGTTCGTGGGTCAAAGCGAATATTCCCTCGCGAGTTTTTTTCCGATGATTTCATACACGATTGTAGCCATAAGGAAATTTTGTTATATCGTTACAATGGTGAATAACATTTTAATGCGTATTTGAATGCGTATATTTGATTTACTTAGCACAGATTATACATTAATAATTTATCTTTTGCTTTATTATCTGTAATAATAAATCTTTAATGAGAATGGTATAATAAAAATTATTTGAAAAAATTAATATTGTATTATTTAGAAAGATAGTTTCTGTTTAAAGAGGAAATTTATAGATAAATTAGTATATTGTTAAGATTTAATTTCAATTAACATTTATTATATTAATCTCAATTAAGATTTAATTAAAACGTAAAAATATTAGGTGTTGGAATTAATTCGTAGCGTTTTTAATGAAAGAATGTTATTTATTTCACATGAGCATTAAAAAATACATTAATGAAAGTACTTCCCATCACTTGTAAAACGCTACGAATTAATTCCAACACCTAATATTTTTTTTCGGCACTTTTAAAATTTAAAATTTATTCTTTTTTTTTATTTGTATCTTCTTCTCTTTCTGTATTTGTACATTAGAAGAGTGTTCATCAAAGTTTATCTTCCGAATAACATTAATTTAAAATTCCTAATTGAATGTGAGTCATCTAATCAACATTTAAAAGTACTGCATTACCTAACAAATACGTCACTATTCTGCGAAATAACTGGCTCTTCAATTTTTTTTTTGCAAATTAAAAAAAAACCGGCAGTTGCGCATAACGTCATCCACTTTGCTCGTCAAATAAACATCTCGATGGAATGGTGCACGAATAAACTCAAGTCAAAGGAACGATTATCATCGCGTCGTATTTTGCTCGTCGATTTCGTCGGTTCGCACTACTTCGTGCTTCGTGTTTGTGTCCGCCATCGAACACGACGGGCACGACACTCGCCGCGCGAGTTGGACGGCAAAACTAAACAGACCACGAGGCGACGTTAAAGTGATGGCGCGAGTTAAACTGACAACCTTCGCCACTTTCCCGGAAGCATAAGCTATCTCGCGCGGCCTGTCGCTTTTGCCGCGAGTGTATTTTCATTGTCGCTTTTATCCTACGTCCGCGATCGGTAACGCGTCCGCGACGCGTGTTCCGCACGATCTCGCAGCGCGTTTGATTGTTTTCCGAATGAATGAGACGAAATTATAAATAGACTCCCGAGCGATTTTCCGCTATCGTCGCACCTCTTCATGCGCGGCTCACCGGACATGATCGCGCGATGGAAATTACGCATCATCGCGCTCGTTTCGCGCGCGCCTGTCAATTCGTTCCAATTAAATGCATACGATCGAATAAATTTATGCCCGATCTCTAATAACTACCTATTTTAGAGTAATTTATCGATTTCTAACGTTTCTATAATGCAGCGCTGAAATACAATGTATCATACAGTACTTATTTCACTTGAATATTTTCAATAAATCTCGAACGTCATATTAGTTTTATAACAAAGAGAGTTTAATCAATGTTTCTTTTATTCTTATCGATTTTATTCTTCAAATTCTTCTTTGATTCTACGAATCAAATGGATTCTGTGTATTAACAAAAACGTTCATACTTGTATATTATCTATGTAAATACATTTATGCATATAGTATCAGATTTTATTGACACTTTTTAAAATTTATAATTTACTTCTACTGCAGAGCCTAAATTCATTTATATTAATTTATTTGTATTATATTATTCGATATAACGACGAATTACACATCTATTTTGAAAAAAAAAAAAAAACTTCAGAAATAACACTGTATTATAAATTCCTGCAACTATTGCAATCTAATTATCAAACTTTACGTAAATCTCATCTTTTCTCTCTGAAATCTCTCAAGTTTCAAAGTATCATAAGTAAGAGAATTAACGCGATTCCTTGACAGATCGCAGAATTCAGGCCATCATCGCCGTTTCTTCACCTACTAAGCTATAAATTCTCACGGCTGCAACGCTGCGGAACAGCAGGAGGAGATTGCAGCCGCGGATTGCCGAGGCGTAAGAGAGGCGTGAGTGAAACGGCTGGACCACCGGTAAACAATCCTCCGGCCAGACCGGCCGACCCATCTCTGATTGCTAATGAATCCTAACACTATTATGCATACAACAACTAAAAAAAACTTAGGTCGGAGCACGAGGGCAGGAGTCGTTGGCCGTTCGTCCGTGTCTTCGCCTCTTTGTGCACGTCGCATCGGGCATCGGGCATTGCTCACACAGAGTGTATGCGTGTGCGCGTGTGTGTGTGAGAACTGCTAGTGTGTCGGCGTGTACTTCTGGGACAAAGAGTTGTGCAAACACGAGTTTACCAGCGGGGGACATTATTGCCCTGGACCCGGAGCAAGTTACCGTCAGGCACTTCGTTAGTGCAATCCTTTTTGCTCGTTACCTTGCCGGTTACTTCGACCTCGATGCGTTACGATCGTTACGATACCTGTTTGCATGTATGCCTACGTATACGCGGCCCTCGTCCATTACGCGCGAATGCTTCGCGAATAGCGACGAACCGGCTGAACGGCGCGGCCGCGTCGAGATTTCGGCGCGACACACCGCTCCGTCATCCGTGTGGGAATTATTTTTCACGAACGCGTCGCGACGCGCGAAATTGCAAGCTTACGAGCTGCTAGCGTACAAGCGGGGTGAAAACGAATTCAAATGGATTAAGTTACGTGGTTACAAAACGTCGAGATCGATAAGTAAATACGCAAGATACGTACGTTACATTAAATACGATTAATAAATAATAAGAGAAATAAGATAAATCATATATTCTTATGGTCACTTCTATCACTTCTCTAAGAGTGTTTATTTAAATATTGTCTTTATAAATCTCCAATGTTTAGATGAATAAGCCATGTATTTATTTATCGATTGAGATTGTAATTGTAGAAAAAATAGAAAGCAGTTTAGAAAATGTGGCTCCTCTTTTAATAGAAAATACATTAGCGGTATTATAAATACTCGTAATGTATACCTATCATAATTTAAATTATTGTTAACTTATAATTTGCGTAATTTTTAAAGGTAAGTTTATATATTTAAATCTCAAAAGTATCTATCTCTCAAACAAACTTTTATTATCTAGTTTCGTTTTTTTCGTCATTAGAAATAAAGCTAATAACATACGTATAGTATGTAAAAAAACATATTTCTGTTATTGTATGTATATCACGCAGGCAACAATTATTGCAACAAGCGATTAACATAATTCGTAGTCTTTTAGAATTGTTCTAAAAGACCCTATTCCTTTATTATTTCTAAAAATCATCATTATCAGTACTATGTAATCAATGAAAATAACTATCATCTGTGTTGGTAATTATTCGAAAATATGTTTCGCGTCCTAGTTTTTCGCTATCGCTAGCTCGGCTGAGAATCAGCATTCGCCTCAATTCTCCTCAATAATAAGCGCCCGCGATGCATAATGCGTTTATTGCTTTTCACCGGCGTTTCGCAACAACAGCACGTAACGTGCATTAACACCGGCGAGCCGAGAAGTAAGACTGCAAAGGGGCTTTATATGCAGCGAGGTGTGCACGCGATGACGTGATTCTATCGATTATTAAACGAATAATATGTGCTCGCTCGCACTGCCCTGTACCATGTGCATCGAGCCACACAGGCAATTTGAGTATGCATCGTATGCACGAGTTTATGATCGCGCGAAAATCCGGAATGTTCGGCACGGAGTGATACGATGGAAACGAAATAGAGTTCCCCGCGAAACTAATTTCATGGAACGGTTACAACCGACGCCTCGAAAATACCGTTGTGGTTTTCTGAAATTAGAAGTTACACGAAGGGGAATTTTTTTCCCCGCGTTCGATTTTTCGGCGATGCAACGGAGAAGCGCAACCGGTAAACATTTTTAGCAGCTCGCCTTAATTAAGTCGCGAGAATATTCCACTTCTGCTAAAATAACACATCGGTCTTTTAATCGCTATTTCGCGATTAAATCAACAGCACGGATTTTTAGACACAATTTTTAGTCGATCTATATATATGTATAATTAGTAGATTATTTTTACTTAACTTTTCTCACATCTTAAAGGCGGAATTTTCCGTCATATATTAATTTAATAGCTTCAAACTGTTAATAGCTTTAAATCGATCTCCATGTCCACTTACTTATTCTTATTCCTCTGAGATAATCTTTTTAGAAAAGAAAAGACATCAGAAATATTACAAGTAAGCATATGTTTTACACAATGAAAACTATTTGCAGTTATCGCTTACGAATTTAAACCAATCTTCATAATTCATCAATCAATAAGAGAGAATTTATGTAATTATTTTCTATAATAATCTATACATCAAATATACATAATAATAAAGATATTAATAAAATATCATTTTCAACTCAATTACGATACCTACAATCGAAGTAGATATATTAATCGCGATTTTTCGACTCTCGTTTCTTTTTATTTCGATTCCCGATACATGTATGTGCGTCGCAAAGTTTCAGGTGCACTGGGGACGAGGGAGAGTCGATTTATCGCAAAATGTAGGAAGAATCGAACGGAAGAGCCCCGCGGGCTCTGCACACGGCACGACGATCCGCCATCGGCCTCCCCCGCGCGGACGAACGGGCGCGAGGGTGTACAGCGCGAGTCGAGAGGGTGCAACAATAGCGAGACAGTTACTGTCAACACACTCGGTGCACATTAGTTGTTTCGCGGAAGCGGCTAAAATGTAAAACGAGGATCCCCGGGAACAAAAGGAACGTAGCGGGTGGAAAAGGTATAGGATCAATACAATAGTATATTTGTACAGACCGACTGATGAGGGGTGGTGCCTTGCAAGTGGGAGGCCTCGCTCGGGGTCGGCAATGTCTGTCCAGGGTGGGTATGCCTGTTGTTTACAGTGAAATGCAGGAAGCACAAGAGATCAAAAAGAGAAGCTCGAAACACCAAGCTCGTTTCGATGTCAAAGCTGATTCGCAAGCGTATCTGAATATAATGTTACATGAGCTCTTAAATTTTCCAATAGTATCTTCATGCATTATAAAAAAAGTTGTAAAATCCACAGGAGTCAAAATTATATTTTTTTTATTAATAATACAACAATAGACTAATCTAAAAAAAAAGCAACATTTATTATTTCCTTCAAAGCAATCGTTTTGCACGTAATCGTATTTTTTTTTTAATAGTTGGATTATTAATTCAGGAAAAAAAATTGTTTCATTACAAGCAAAGAGGATAATATTAATAATATTAATAATTTCATGCGTTATCATAATGTCAAGATAATTGTGTTGAATGTATAATTTTATAGTTTCTAAAACAGTACAGTAAGAAAATATAAAAAGATAATAAGAGATAAAAGAATTATTACTTGTGCTTATAAAAAAAAACACGCGATAAATGAAAATTATTAACGAGTTGAAATATCATTAGAGATACACGCGATCGATAAAACAGCACATTTATGCTCATCTCTCGAAGGCTAAATGCCTCGTAGACGGAAGACACAACCCTCGGGTGGCACTGGTTGCATAGGATGGGTATGTTAGTTGTTTACCCTGTAAGGGTGCCAAGAGGGGATGCCAAGAAGAAGGTAGGAGAAACGAACAGGCACACCCCGCAATAATACGTATACAACCGTGCCATAGCAAAACCACCATCACCACTGTTACATTTGTAAACTACGAACGTATCGGTTTACCCGCATAGGCGAAAACCATCACAGTGACGAACAAAATATCCAACCATAATTGGTCAGTTGTCAGATCAATTTGAACGATATTCATAATATACGATATTTGTCGCATGTATGGTTATTCACTATAATATTTATTTTGTAAACAGTACTTATAATAAATGTGTCTATTAATTATTTATAACAAGGACAACCTACATTATATTATATCTTAAAGCTAAAAGGACACATTCGTTGCTTATCTATACGATACCTTTAATTTTTGCTTTCCAAATTATAAAATGGTTGTAGTCAAATTAATCATCAAATTGCAATTTCATTGTAGTCATTGAATATAGTATTAAATTATAATAGCCTAGAAAAGGAACAAGTCGCTCAAATCGTAAAAATAGTATGTAGTTTTTGTTGAAAATGTCTTAACAAACATACAAAACGTACATCTGTTTGCGATAGCCTCATTTGTGCCGATGTGTAAGCATAATAAGAGCTTATTGATCTAGAGGGTATAATTATGTTCATGGTCGATTCATGCAAGGGAGATCTAATGTTTTTGTAGCAATTACCGCGAAGCCATACCGTATTAAGTCGTTTGAGTCTTTAGAGATAATTCTCGCAATATTATAATTTCAGTACACATTGCTAATTGCAATATATTGGTATTTTTCCTTGACTAAATATTGATGAAAGATATATATATATATATATATATATATATATATATATATATAAAATAAAAGACAAATATATGTATATACATAATATGGATATATGCGACGTATTCGTCGTATCTTATAATCACAGGAAAAAATTATTAATAATTCTTATAATAAAGTAATAAAGCTAATAAAATTATTACTTTATTATCTTTTTCTTCTTTTCATGAAATATATTTATTACTCTATGTTAGCATTTACTTCTCAAAGTTAAATATTATATAGTGCCACCAAAAAATATAAGATTTTTTTTCAATATCGTATACATCACAAGTATAAGTAAAAAAATAGAAAATATTTTACAGTCAATCCATATACGTATAGTATACTTACCAATTAATTTATTTAACAACAAATAACGGGTTAATAATTGTTTACTATATTTATTTTTATAATGCGCCAATTTTATTTTAATTTTTCATATATTTTCTATATCTATATTAATTAATAGCTCGACTTTATTCGCTTGAACTTGTATACAGCTGTTAAAATATACGAGTAATTAACTTATCAGTTCATCAACTGATTGCTGCGCGCAATATACATATCCGCGTTTAAGTAACCAAGACAAAATCAGCTGAGCAGTAAAAATTAATATCAGACAATCAGAAAATCAATAATAAATAAGAGAAATCGATATGCATATAATTGCAATTACAAACTGATTTGAGCGCGAATTATACGCGATATTATTAGTCAATTTTGATCGCTTATAACTCAAAAGTTATTGTGCAACTTTGATAGGTATTTTTATGGTATAATTTTTAGCCTTAATTAATCTTAGAGTCATTCAACCCATAAATGATCTTTTCAGAATAATTCTGTTGAAAATTTTAATTCTTAAATTATAAGCTTAAATTCTTAAGTTATAAGCTTTTTTAAAGAGATAAATAATATATACAAATTTTTAAAAAAGTAACTTATTTTTATTTAGAACAAACTCATTGCTCTTCTTGGAAATAATATTTTATAATTAAATTTTAAATTATTAAAAAGTTAAGTATGATTCACAATTTTAAAAAATTATTAGGTGTTGGAATTAATTCGTAGCGTTTTTTAATGAAAGAATGTTATTTATTTCACATGAGCATTAAAAAATACATTAATGAAAGTACTTCCCATCACTTGTAAAACGCTACGAATTAATTCCAACACCTAATAATATTAATTTATTTAATTATTTAAGTTATTTACATGTTATGTGATAACATGTATTGTGAGTATACTACAAGGATTATAATAATTGATTTATTATTATAATTACATTATTAATAATATTAATTTGTATAATTATTTATAATATTAATATTATATTATTTTTAAAGATGTGTTCTATACCGATATAAATAAAAATAAATGACATATTACCTATTGGTATGTTTACTATTTTTTAATATAATTTTAACATTATAAACATGCTATTGTACAGAATACTTTTTGGTATCAGTGGCTCGCCCTATTTGAGAACTTATGTCTGGGAGATCTGCGTGAACGTTAAAAAATTAAGAGAATTTTTTGGTTTAGTTGATTTAGTTTGCCTTTATAATCATTAAAATCAGTTTAATAAATTTAATTTGAAGTTAAAGTTCAGAATTATATAAGCAATTCCTAGTAATTATACATAAGTAAATCTTCTTATAGCAATTTTCTTTAATCTTACATTTTAATATTTTATAATGAGCCTAAAGGCTCATAAACACTTAAGCGAATAAAACATTTAATTGCGATCGATGTAAATCGCGGAGTTTAAATCATCATTAATACGTTTAATCGGGTTTCCGCGATGCGAAATGTAATGTTTGTTTTCACCGCGAAATCAAATTGTAATAGTCCGCATCGACAGGAATGAAAATTGCAACGAACAAGGTGAATCGCGGATCCGACCGACTAGCAACAATTCTCGGCGTACGCGCGCCGCGCACTCGAAATCATTATGTCAAATCTACTTCATTTGCTCAACCCCGTTGCGTCCGTATACGATTGTGTATGTACGCATTCATGTTGCTAACTCCATTCTCTACGATTTTTACTTTCTCACTCTTCTTTTTATCTTAACGCTATATATATATATATATATATATATATATATATATATATATATTTGAAAATGTAACCAAAAAAAATGTAACAATTTTAATTAAGTAAAATGTAACATTGTTAAATAGAAAAAGAGATCAATTATATCTACTTTCAAATAACACAAATTTCGCCACTAGATCTTTATTGGATTATCAATTGTATGTCAAATTCACGAGTAAGGGTTTTCTTTCCCGAAATGACAATTTTTTTCGACTGGCACCGCGAAAAGTGCAAACGATGGCGCAAATTTCGGCGCACGTTCCACCAGTCGATCGAGTTATGCGTAACAGAATTGAATTTACCAAGTGTAGAACATATAACCTAATAGCGCACAATGGTTCTGATAATTAGCAAATATGCAATACCTATGATTAGAGTAATAGTTTGGCAAATAGAATATTTTCATTTGACAGGTATGTGTTCTCTGTGACGTTTACGACGGGCTTGGTAGGCAACAAAGAGCTTGGTTTGCAAAATGAGGATCGAAAATCAAAGCCCACTTAATAATACGCTGATGAAATCATTCGCTCTCGTATAGCCGGGCATCGAAAATGTCAGACGTTGAGAGGTATTGCCCGTAATATATTTTTGATTAAGTGGCCGGAATAACGGTGATAAATAATAAAACGATGCACTTGTTTACGGGAAACCGCAATTGAATCAACGAGAGTACGTTCGTGCGCATCTATGATATTGCGAAAAATCAAATGCCCGTCGATGCTTACACGAATTGTAATGATATGATGAATAATATGAGTGTGATTGATGGTGATGGCTTTGCCAGGATCAAAAGGCCAAAAATGATTTTGCTATTAAAGAAGGAAAACCTATACAACGCTCTTAATACAAAAGTTATAATTCAAAATTGAAAACTTCTTTATAATAAATCTCTTAAAAAATATTACAATAACTTTATGAAATTTTTAGAAAAGTAACCATAATTTTTGTTTTCAATGTTGGCATATCTCGATATACCCCGAAGATGTTTTCTCGCCCGATACAATCACGTGAGAAGAGAGAATTGGACAGAGAGAGAGAGAGAGGAGCGTGCAACCGCGTTACAAAAGATCCGGATCTCATCCCTCGATTCCCGAAGCCTTCCTGAAGCCTTCCCGAAATAATCCTCGCGGACGATACATTAGGCAACACGCGTGTGCGTGAGATGAAGCGAGGATAGGTGAGACTTAAATATGACAAATTCAACGCGCTCCTTCCTGCCTTCCTTCCTTGCTTGACACTTATGGCCTAAGGGTCACACACCGGGTATTATTATTTTCATTCCTTCCCGCATGTCTGTCTGTTCTGTCTGTCGTCTGTCCGTCCACCCATACATCCGTTTCGTTCTTCCTTTCCGCGTTTGTCTCCTCTGTCTGGCCGTGCGCCTTTTCCCGCCCCGCGGAAATCTCTTTTCGGATGCTTTCGAGGGTTCCCCCTCTTCCCTCCCCCACACACGCGAGATGGGGCTCTTAGTTTTTTGCGCGCGACACGTGACGGAAAGTCCTCGAGGCCGCCTTTGTTGCTGGGACGTTATCCCTCTTGTGCCATGTTCTGCGAAATTCTTGTCGAGATTTTCAAGGATGGAAAGGAACACTTACATTATAATTATGTGCTGTGACGTGCGTCGCGACGATATGTTGAGAAATTGGTTACCGTGAAGAAGAGACTAATTAGATAAAGTAATATGTGTGCGTCTCATTCAAGATTAAATTCTTTATATTATAGTATCATATAGCGCTCGTGCAAAATCATAAAGCTTTTCGTATAAAATTGTTAACTTCAATTAATCTTAGAATGTTATCGCTATTGAATGATACAGTATTGCTATTAATATATAAATTTTACAAATAAGAAAATACTCTTAATGTAACACAAATTTTTCTTACATTTTACGCTTTCGCTAATCGAATTATTGACTTGAAAGGAAAGAAAACTAAGTACGCTATCAAATTCAATCTTGAAATGATAAGAAATTTATAATTGTGTGTATATATCTCTTCATACTATAAATAAAACATACAATAACTGCTTAAAAATTGAAATCACTTCACTTTCTATTATAAAACTGATTGCCAGGAAGTTCAAACTGATATAACGGAACAGAATTTTTAAAGCTTGTCTCCACTTATTCTAACTTTAGATGTATCTCCTAATCGTAAGGTGATCGTATAGTTCAGCGATCAATCGGATGGCATATATTATAAATAATTATTACAACAAAACATTACATTTGAAAAACAGTTTGCAGTATCAGTTACATTATTATCCACACGATTATTATCAAATATTAGAATCCAATTTGATAATAATCATCCGAGCACTTCATGCTTGTAAAAATTCTGCTAAAAGGAAAAAAATCGCCAAGCTTCGTGTTTTGAATGCGCGGTACCTTATGGTCTTAAATCATATTACCTACGTACCCTTTTTACCCCTTCTCGTGTTATCTCCTGCGGGCTCGGGCTCGTTCTTATTTTATTTGTTTCGCTTATCCACCGCCGTTCTTGAGGCTCGCCGAGATTTCGCGGCAATTTACTTTATGCGCGTTACGTCGTTTTCCGCCCTCTCGCTTCCGCCCACTGTGGCGTACCTACCCTTACCATCTTTTCTCAAAGACTCACCCTCGCGATGTTCTTATGGAGCTCGACAGCGTCCGACGCACACACACACACACACACACACACACACACACACACACACACACACATTCGCGCGCGCATTACGTTTGTGCGTCGCGTGTACGTGCAGACCATACAACGACGTGTTCGTTTCTATCGTCAAGGCGGCCCCGAGTGTTCTCTTCTACACTTATTTCGCGCTAATTCACCCCTCAAGACCGCTTACGCCTCCTACCACCGTCTACTGAACAGGTTAGCTTTTTTTTCTCACGTGCCGCGAAGCAGTTCTCGTTAAGCGGTTAAGGGGTGAACTCGGTAAAGAGGGGCTGTAAATTCATTGACTGGCGAAAATACCCCTTGGAATTCCCAGAAGCGTCTTTCGAGCAATTCCAGTGCTAGGCTTACTCGGGATCACGCCTAAATCGTGTAAAAATAAGAATTAGATCTCACCTTCGTGAAATGTTTACAGATACGTTTGCCAATGGCTAACAGACACAATTATTTACGATTAGTCGATAAAGTATTAACCATAAACGCAGGATACTTTTAAAAGATTGTTCTAAATCTTTATACAAAACTTTTTAAAACATTTAACGTATTTAAGAAATAATTAACAGCAATTATATGTTATACATATCGGAGCAATTTAGAATAAAACTATCAAATATAATTTATTACATCATTTGAGATAAAATAATTGCGTCTACGACACTATTTCGTTCAATAAAAATTTCAACCTTTGTACTTGGCAATTATTAGATATTGTATGGTACGAATTATAAATCTCTCACACTCTGGCAACAATTCCAACCTGCTGAAAGAAAGAAGGCATCATCCGCGCTGAGATTCGCTAACTTTGGAGTATGAAAATATTTTTGCCGAGTGGTAGATGCGGATGAATGCGCAGGCGTTCTCGCGTCGTAAAAATAACACGTGGCAATGGAAATTCGTCCAGAAAATTGCGCTCGGACGCGCTAGCGAATGATCAACGCGACGTCGAGGATCACTCCCTCTCGAAATACAACCACGTATATAATTATCAAACAAAATCTACAATCCGAGGAGAGAATCGAGGGTCGCGGCTGGGCATTACAAACGCATTTACATTTGGTACTTGACAAGAGCCAACAAAGGGGCCCGGGCTGCCGGAATGTTCATCGTAAATAAGCATTACGATATAATTTTCTGTCACAACAATGGCCGCCGGTGTTACAAAAGGTTTAGCCACGAGGCGGCCGTCGGGTACCACTGCGGACAATGAGAACGGCCGCGTTACGCCGTAAATTGATTTGCGAAAGCGTTCCTGAAAAAGCCCTCCGCGGAGAGAGAAGCCAGGCCCGCCATCGCCACCGCCACCGCCGCCGCCGTACGTGCCGCCAGGTTAGTGGGGTGGCGCGGGGGTGGCGCGAGCTTTTGAGCTTATACCACAAAAATTACGTCGCGGCAGGGATTGTATTTATGTTACATAATTACGCCACGCGCGACCGGTCGGATAGAGACCGCGGAAAGGGTGGTTGGCTTCGGCGTGGAACGATGGCGGGCGCGAGTCGGGGGAGATGGAGAGAGAGAAAAAAAAAAGCGGCTGGCCGAGGAAAAGTTTTTCGGCGGCTGGTCGGCCCGACCGAGCAACGCCATCCGGCTAATGAATAGAAATAATTCTCGCGCAATTGTGCTTTTCGGTAGTTTTCAATTAACAGCCGCTCCTGCCGCGCCGAATCGAGCCGAGCTGGGCCAAGCCGAGTCGAGCTGAGCCGAGCCAAGCCGCCGCGAAACAAACGCCGAATGGCGCGACGCGCAGCACTGCTTTAAGTTTTTATGCCGGCTCGTAATTATAATTTTCTGTCAGGCGGAGGGTTAACACGCACGTATGCATGCGGAGATCGTTTTCTTTTTTTCCCTCTCCTCTTTTCTCTTTCTCTCGCCGCATTTTCACTCTCGTATTCTTTGTTCTCTTTTTGAGGGTGCAACGGAAATATACTCCGATTTCTGAATACGCGCGCATTTTCCTGCAATGAATCGGTGGTTCTTTGTGTTCCGTAGACTCATGAGAGTGTATTATGACTTTCTCGTCCGGATTTTGGAAATTTTATTCCTACACTTAATTTTGTTCAAAATATTAACTTTAGCGAAAAAATGTATGTTTTTTTTTTGTTTTCTCTATTCTATGTAATGGGAGTGTTTTTCGACTTCATGAGGTTATTTGACACAGAAAAATGTATATCAGTCTAATAAGGCTGTGGTGATATCATAGGCGCGTATCTAAGATTATTTTTTAGGGAGGTTTTTATCAATTCTTACTACATAAGTTAATTTTTTGCTTTAGTGAATTGCTTTTCTGAATATTTTAGAACTCAGAATGTCTCTTTCTTGTTCTTGATTTTGAACAAGAAAAATATTAGATTTTTATCAATCATAACTTTTAATCAAAATTTTCAGGAAGGATTTGAACCCTCCAAACCTCTCCATGGATGTGTCCATGAGATTGTATGAATATCTTTAATATTAAATTTTTTCGCTTACGATATGTAAAAATATAAAGTAATAATAATATAGGACACATCGAAATATATCATATTCTAATCGCACGATGGAAGATAAATGTCACATATATAATAAAACAGATAAAAATTCACAGAAACTGTTAATCACGAAAAAATCAGACGCGGTTACGCCTGTAATGCCTCAACTTCAACCAAGTTGTAACCTATCCTAAATCCGTGTATATATTTCGTAGCCACCGGAATCTCTTCGTGACTGTCGCCACGCAGAATCCCGCAAAATAAATCGCGCCTTTCGTCCGGTGATCCCCGGTAATATTTGTCTTTCATCGGGCCATTTTACAAGATTCCCTATCTACTCGACTTTCTAGGCAAGAAAGATGAAATCGGAGGCGGCCGTAGGCGCACTCGGACACGCACTCACGTCGTACGACGGGGTTTGAAAAGGGGATGCCCTCGTGATTCTCTGACTCGTCGACCGGGATGAGTAAGGTGGTAGGAGGATACGGACGGGGTTCCCGTGGGATAAAACGGGTTATCGGATGTGAAACTCGCTGCGTGGAAATGTAAAGGCACCTTGACAAATCGGTTTCTATTACCGGACAGCGACGCGCTCGCGCCGGGGTTCGTCTTTTTATATATTGATGGCATTATTTCGCACATCCATCGTACTCCATAGCTTCCTCAGAGCGCAATAAACTCTTGATATGTGCAAACAGTATTTGTACGGAAATGCATTGCTTCAATTTAATATTTTATTTATACGAGAAGAATAAAAAATATGAATATCAATCTTTGATTTTACTAATTCTATTTTAATCAACATAGAAGGAACAATTTTGCTAATATCTTAAAATTTTGTTGGATACAGATCTAAAAATCATTTTATTAAGTTGGACCATCAGATTATACATAGAAATCTTAAATATGATAAGCAATGCTACAAAAAGTTTTGACATTTTATAATCAGTTTGAGTGTCCTACATAATTATTAATGATCTAATAAAATTATTTTCAAATCTGTATCTAGTTAAGTTCTTAGATACTTCAGCAAAATCCTTCAATGTCCTAATTTAATAATTATTAAAAATTTGATAAATTAGAGAGTACATGATTACCTACAGACTTTTAATTAACTATATCATAATAAAAAAATAAAAGCTTAATCCTTCACACGTATATTTCGAAAATATTATTAATAATAGCGTATATTCACATTTCTTTTACATTTTACTTTGCATGTTTTACTTATGAGTAAATTTGCATAAATGACGTTCTGAAATTATGAATCAATTCTTCTTGAATTTTCTTGACACTGACATTACCTTTTACATTACACAGACGTCACACATGCATAACGATGCAAAATTTACCTTTGATTTACAATTAAGATTGTTCGTTACTTTTGTTACAGTTAATAGAACGATTGACCATGGAATTCCCAGCGCATCTCTGCCCTCTGACACAATATAATCGGTGCGTAATCATCCCATTGTTTGCCGAGAAATTAAATGGACAGTACATTCGCGTTACTGGAGTGCTCGCAAACGATTGTCACAATGTCCGATAATAGCATTTATTACTGCTATTCGCATTTTTGTTTAACCAGACGTTGATCATAGGCAGTCAGGTTATATCTTGATCGTTTGAAATGCTCCCGCGCAATCGATTAATCCATCACCGACGGAATCAATTTTATTACGACTTCTAATTTGTAATCAATCATAATGGATTTAGAATTCAAAATGTTAAATCTCATTTAACAGCTTGAAAAAATGTAATATCAAAAGATACAATATGTAAAATAAAATAATATAAAAATGTTCCCGTATAAATGACCATCCTATTCTTATCTTTTGTAAACTAACAGAGATAGACCTAATAAATATAATATCAAATTAAACGGTTCTAATTAAACTCTATTGTGAGCACAGTAATCACTTAAAAAAAATTATCTGTGTTAGAGAACGAAGAGATATACATAATTTTTACGAAATAAAATAAATCTTTCGACATAATAAAAGTTGTAGAGTCTGTTCTAATCTAATGAGTACAATGATGTATGGCATAAATTTTTTTACAAATTATATAAGTTATTTCGATTTGAAGTTTTACAAGTTATTTTGATTTTGAGTTTTTATATCCTGTGGTGTCCATAAAAATAATGATCGATAATTTTGTTCTAGAAATTAATATAAATATTGTGTGTGTGTGTGTGTGTGTGTGTGTGTGTGTATTACGATTCTATGCCATTCTCGAAATCAACCATTTCTTGTTATAGTCTACTTTTTCGTTTTTAATTCTTCTTCAATATTATACATATCGAGGTATATTAAATAACTAATATAATATCTTTCATCAATGATATAAAACGATTTATGTCGTATTATTATATAATATATTATACGATGCATATTATGAAATAAATGACTAATATTTTTCTATGTTTCAAGCAACGCACATTTTCTTGTTAATAAAAGAGAAAATGTATTAAAATAAGATATGAAAAAAATATATTACGATTGCAAATGCATATAAATAAGGAAGTCAATTATAGGTATCGAGATCGGCGGGGAATTGTTATATAATACTGTTGGCCGAACCGCTTTTTTCACGGTTGTGTAAAATATTTATTTATAATTAGTACAAAGGAGAACGAGTGCGCGAATTATTTTCAGCCGCGTGATCGTCCGCGCGCAAGCTACAAAAGTGAATAAATAATGTAAAAATGTTAATTGTCGTCAGCACTTGGTGTCACTGCGAGAACAAAGGACAAAGGTATAATGATATATCGGCGGTATATATTATTATCAGTTTCAGGAAAACGCAAATTTCCCGGAGGCGGGAAAGCTCCCAGCCGCTCTACGCTTTTAAAAATAAATTCGAACGAAAGAAATATCAATTAACACGCTCAATAACGCAAGCAATATCCCGAGCGTTCATCCGAAACCACCCTCTATGCGGTTAGTACGCAGGCAGGCAGGAACGCGCTGCACCCATTCATATACAAGAGGATAAAGCAGCCCCCACTCGGCCGACAGCAAATAATTAGTATCTTAGTAATATCGGGAATGCGTTTAATGTTGGCAACTAACTTGGCTACTTGATTAAATAGAGCAAATGAAATGAAACTATTTGACCGCATATCGAATTACAGTGTAACTAGTTGTAATTATACAAATTAAATGCGAAATTATATCATTCCTATAATAACAAGTAGTGTCTTGAAAAGATAAATAAAAAAGATGAATAAAATATAAAAAATCAATTTTATAAAAATAAAATTTATATATAGAATACGTTTTAATAACGTGCTATTATTATGTATATGTACTTGCACTGAACTTCGATTATATACATTAACGTTTGTGTCAAAAAAACAAACTTCGATTACGTTAACGTTTATGTATAAAATTCTAACATATAGTTCCAAACAGTATCGTATGTTTGCATAAATAATTAAATTTCACTTGTATGAATAATTTTTTCAACGTTATTATTTAGTCATTTTTTTCAAGCACACATTGAAAAACAATTAAATAGAACGATATATAAAATATTCTACGATGACTTATACAATGAGGCACATATTTGTTATGCATATTTTTTTATATTTTATTTACATTCTTTTCATATTTATTTCACAGAATTTCCCCGAAAATTCCAAATGTTTATTTAAATTATGTGCAAGGTAATTAGTAGAGGAAGAGAAGAGAAAAGAGAAGAGAAAGCATAAGAATGACTCGTGCGTGGTAGAAATTAATTGGCAGAAACATCTTTTGTGGAGAAAAACTATCAGTACATCTGCTTTTCTAGAACATACAATCAGGCATTCCCCTTTATTTGCGAGCCAAGCAGAAAAAGTATGCAGTATGCAACGTAACGGACTAACTTCCGGCTGCACCATCCGTTTACGCATTACCATCGATAACCCAGACAATTACAATTTTACAGTTACGTTTTAATTAGCTGGAATGCTAATGTACTGCATGAGCAAGTAGCCAACGAATACCACGTTGATATAGAAACGAGTCAAATGTATTCTCGTAGTGTCCTGACATGCATCGCATCCTATACGTAACATAATAGGTGTATTGAAACAAATGACGAAAAGAATTAACTCTCAGTTTAGTCATTCATATTAGCAGTCTTTACTTTCGAATACATATTCCAAGAAGTGCAAATTATGCACATATTACATAGTGATTAACTCTCCAGCAAATGTTGTAGATAAAAAATTTAATTGTTTCACTAAAAAAAGTATCATATACTTTTATGCAATCATTTCCTTGGTGAAAATAATAAAATGTTGTTGCTTGTATACAAGCTAAAATTACAAATTTATTTATAAATAAGATCATCTTCCTTCCGATAATTTTTATAATTTACATTGGTTTATGAATATGCGTATAAAGTATTTTTAAATAAATTTTCATGATTTTGTTTGCAAAATAATGCCGTTGATTCGACGCGAAAGCGATAATTCTAAAGGTCTCGGTGGAAAAAAGATCCTTCGGGAAACGACGACGTAAAATACGCGGCACGGATAGAGAGGGTTGAAAGAAGCAGCACGTGGAATCCGAGGGTGCGTTTTCCTCCCCTTCGCTTTAGGGAATGAACGAGACATCGATAATCGTGTTTGTTGTACGACTGCCGATACGAAACTTCAGGAATACCGCTCAGCCGAGAAGCAAGGGAGGTTTACGACTTAAGAAGTATTATGTCACCCGAATATTCGGGTGGCATCCTTCTTACCCTCGACTTGCCCAAATCGTGATTCCTTATATGCAACGGGGAGGTTGTACGACGCCAAAATTTTGACAACGCCCGCCGTCAACACCCATAACGTTTTAGGGTCGTCGCATATGAAGGGTGATCTCTGATCGCGAGTTTACGAAGACTGGAAGAACTTTGGGTTTCGTCGCGTCGCGCGACGAAAGTTTTAATATTTGTTTAAATATTCAGAAGGAGTCGCGACGTCGATCTAAAACTGACAATAGAGCTCGATTCTGTTTTAGCTACCCAAATCAATGCGTTTTAACTATCTATCGGCTCAAACTTGGTTTTTTTGCAAGATTTATAATCTCGAAAACTGTAGGATTATTTCATAAAATGAAAATTTCCATTAATATGATTCAAAATGTATCAAAATGGAACTTTAGTTCTGTTTGCACGAAGTTCTATCTACGTATATCCCACATTATTTAACGTCATGCTTAAATTGAATTAGTGCAATCTACTTTTATGTAAATCTTCATGTAGTTGATCCGCAGTCTTATAAATTTTTTATCGTAATTAAAAGGACATACATGTCTCGTCTAAAATCATTAAGTTCCAAATACATGCTTAATAAGAAAGCAAGTAATAAAACTTTACGCATTCTACATAAATTGCGAAAGGTCTTAGTATTAAATGCACATCAACTACGAAAAGTACTCTGACTCACATCAACAAGCCACGTCACTGTGTCTCAGAAGCCAGGGAAGTATACACCACTGACCTAAAACAAAAATTATATCGTCGTAATCATCAACTAATAAATTAAACATGTACATAGAAATTAATCGTGTAATTAATTATTATTTTTCATCATTATATATTGAGTGTCATTTCTACTTGGGCGATTTATTATTTTTTTCAAGTATTTTTATTACACATGATTTTTTTACAAAAATACGTTTATTAAAATAACACAAAGATGCAACTAAAAATTTATAGAACAGAAGCCGTATATAAATTAAAGAATCACATATACCTTTTCACTTCTCAAGATTATAATTTTGAATAGATATACTCTGAATAAATAAAATATTGAAAGAGTACAACGCGCCCCTAATCTCTTCAATGTCTCTCACAACGACAAGCCAGCCGGCGAAATTCATTCCGCCAGTGAGAAGAACAATACTCTGCGTTTGAGACTATCAATCCCATTCGGAGCCATTACGACGTATTCTTCGACTCCGTTAATTAACAAACTCGAAAAGTACTGCGCAGAAAGTCCCGTTCGTCTCGGAACGTCGACGAAAGAGTGGTACGAGTCCATCACGCATCGGGCAGGGGTGGCGGCGAGCGTAGGACGGAAGCGCGCGCGTATAAAGGGTCGGTGTCTGGCCAGACGGGCAGAAATGAAGCAGCAAGGGTTTTGTTTGTCCGGCTGTCCACCCCTTTCCTTCCTCCGTTCAGGCCCTACCCCTCCTCCCGCCAGCCGCGCATAACCGTGGCTTCGCTCTGCGAGCCCCGTGGCACCCTTCAGTCCCCTTCTTCATCATCTCCTCCCACGAAGCTTCATCTCTCCCGGCAACCCCTCCTTATACCGTCCACCTCCCCCGGCCATGTAACAATGCACGTGTGTACACTGTGTTTGCCCACATCCTCCCGCATATATCTTCGCGAGCTATAATATTGATTACTTCGGGCGAATTTCAGGCCGAGCGGCGCGAGCTGAGACCGTTTCTCCAACTCGAACCGCCACGCCGCGCCGTGCCGACAACCCCTACGTGATCCACCCCCGCGCGGCGCGCAGCCTTCAAGTCAATCTCTCGTTGTCGACGCTGCCACCCCCTCCCCCACCCCCCCAAACCTCTGCGTTCGACGTCGCAATGCAGCTTTTCGCTTTTACGTTCGACGATTTGCCCTCGATCTCGGTTTGTCACTGCATCTTAAAACAACTGTGAAGTATCTTCAAGGATGTCCAATTTCTTGTCGTAAAAGTCGACTGTATGTAGTTTAAAAAGAGAGTCAAATTCATAAGAGAAGTAACAATACAATTAATGTCTATATTTTCGTGAGTTACGCACAAATTTTAAAATATTTCTACAGTTAATGTATTGGAATTATTAATATAATTATTATTTTATATTATATCTTTTATATTATTCATCGCGTTTTAGCGTTCATTTTTACCTAATAAGAATCAAATTTTTTTTAGAGATTTCTTAAATTAATTCTTTATGCAATTCTATAAGCTCAACGAATTTCATGTGTTTTTTTTATTTAATACAATACGTATATTGTTTTAAAAAAATTAAAAAAATTTTGCATCATAATCAGCGCAAACATAATGTCGAAGTAATAATTTTCACAATAGCGTGACATTTAAAAAAATTGTAATATCTTTGCCGCATGGCATTTACAAAATCTTCTTGTCACAATATAAAATTAAATACTGTAGTAAAAACTCATATAATTAAAAAGGCATAATTAGTTTTCTCTCTCAATATTTTTCCTCCCATCACGCAACCCCCTTAAGCGGCCAATAAAAATCGCGAATCCCCTACGAATCCACACACAGTGCCGAGTGACCTTTCAAATACAACGCGTATTAAAAGCGCGAGCGCATGAAAAAGTATAAACGAAAAGCGCAACAATACCAAAAAAGCGTTATAACTATTGCGCGTAATGTTGGACTCTGAAAGAGCCATCGTTCCGTTCCGGCAAATACTGTGCGACTTAAATTGCGTCACGATCCTTCCCGAGCTATCCCGTGAACATTTAATTCCATTCGCGAACTACCCTCCGTTCCGCCCGCCCTTCCGCTCACCCCGTCGGCCCTTCCTGTCTCCCGGCTTGCATCAGCACCAAGTCCGTATGTCGCGAATCGAAGTACAAAGAAGCAATAGTAGAAATAAGATAATTGCTATTACAATCGCAATTTCATCCAGGACGACGGAACCTTGGTGGTAAAGGGACGCGGGGTGGAGCGCGAGAACGGAACGAGAGAAGGGGCGGAGAAGGACGACTGCCGCAGAGAGCTGAACTACAAAGTACGTTAATGTCGTGCTCACACCCCCGTGCACCCCCAGCGCCATTCCGATGCCACAGACAGTTTGTTGTCGAAGCTTCGGGGATTACACAAATGAGGTTGTTCAGCGGGAGAAATGTACATTCCGCTACAAAGCCGGTCCGCGCGCGCCGTGTGCCATGCCACGCCACGCCACGCACGGAATTAAAAACCGGGGTGGAAGAGCGAAGGTGAAAAGTGCCGCTCTCTACCGCGATCCTCCCCCGAACCCCGCGTCCGTGCCCGCGCCCGCGCCGCGGACAATATTTTCTTTGCTGAAAGCCGGCGCGCCGTAGAATGGATTTTCATTGGCGCGGCGTTTGAGCCCTTCAAGAACGGAATTCGTTTTTATCGGATACGCGCTCTCGCATCGGAATATCGCCGCAACGACTGGTGTAGTTTTTAAAAATAGCATCCTTCGACCTCGATCGTCGCCGTCAGCGGCTTGAACATATTGCAGACGCGTTGACACGCGTCACTAAATCTCTACGATACTGGAATACTCCGGCGAATCGGACGCGTCCTGTCGCATCCGGCATCGCATCGGCTTTAAATGTCCTCGGAGAAAAAAAAACGTCCTTTCTCTTCACACTTCTTATTGATTAACAATATTGATACATATGTACTATTATTAATACGGCTCATTAAATTAGATTTTTCTTAACTCATTTAATATGTATAATCGATCGTTTTTAGAAAATTAATTTATGTAACATCACTTATTCAAATGTTATATTAAAATTATATAAAATATTGTACGATTTGAAAATAAGAATTTCATAATTCAGATTTGATTTTTAATATTTAATTAAAAAGAGATACTTTAATGCATATTAGAAATCTAAGAAAGAATTGCATAAGTAATTTTAAAAGAGACCTATATATTTATTTTTACTGTTATAACTATGTCAAACTTAATAAATTTATCTATTCGTCTTGTATCCTTTGCCTTATACTCGTACTATTAATGAAAAGTTAATTGAGATACATTGTATCAAAAACAAGTTACAATCATATAAAAATATAAGCTTTACAATTAATTATATCATCCGCATCTTTAAAAAAACCGCGCTTACAAACATTGAATGCACATATTAACATTTTCAAAACGGAGTCTTGAGAGCTTAAAATTTTTTGACTTGTCTAAGCTTTCGCAAATAACAATGAAATTCTCCATAAAGTTCGCCTCTGCTTCAGGAAGGAACAGGACGCGGCAGCCAAACGCGATAGTGACGTCGGCGGAAACTAGTTAGGTCGGAGGCCGGCGCGGCGCGGCGTAGTTCGAGGGGGTTGTAACGGAGACGGCTCTCGTGCCAGCGCACCATAGGGACCGGGGGATAGTAATTGTATACGTACTGGGAGAATGGCAAGGTAAACAAAACTATGTAAGATTGCCCCATTAATATACATATCTCTCGGTTCAGCCGGGCCGTGAGAGAGCCAACCGTCTCTCTGAGCTGCCGATGGGGTGGGTAGTCTTGGCCTCAGACTTTGGGGTTAGGCCCGCTCAAGAGCAAGTAGGGTACACAATGGATATTGAGACCATAATTTACGGCTGATTGTTAGCCCCGCGATCTATGGATTCCTGCGTCTCGCCGCGCACCACCGTACGCCTTCTAACAACTCTCGCTTCCATGTCGAATTTGTATTAGGCTCGTAATAAGTACGGGATACGTGTGCACCAGGCGGAAGCGGAGGCATTAGAGGAATCCTGCGGGAGCGATCGGTATGGGTATATGAAAGACGCCACAGGATCGTGACGCTTGTCATCCCGTGGCTTTCCTACATTAACCATACGTTGGATCAAAAATATGTATAACATATGGAAAACTATGCCTGATAATAATACCGAGTATTTCTTTAAGTAAATATCGTATTACGTTAATGACGTTAAAATCGAAGACATATAAATATTTCTTAGAGAATAGTCAATATTATTTTCGTATGTTTTATAATTGAATACACTTTAAGTAATTTTGCATTCAATTTTGCAAATCAAATGTTATATGTGCTTTCTAAACAATCTACATCGTGTATACTTAAAAGCAATAAATAGTAATAAATGAGTGAATAAATTGTAATGAAATCAGGTAGTGTCTTCGAAATTATTCGCATCAAACGACTCGTAAGGTGTAATTGGCCAAAGTACGAGAAGGAGCGTTTTCACGTGCGAGGTCAGTTATTCTCTGCTTACTCACTGGCTTTGCAACAAGAACGACGTCATAAATTAATTACGAGGGTCAAATTCACAACTGGGTTCCATGGGTTGGATTGGAGGGGGCGAATGTCTTACTAGTTTCACTGGTAGCTTGAGGGACCGTGTAAGGAGGAGACGATGTTTGGTCTTCCTTACAAGGGGCCGACCAGCCAGCCGACCAACCTGCCTGCCACTTACCGAAGGATAATAACGTAGTAATCCCGCCATGAGACACGGATGAAGTCCTTAATAACCCCATAAACTCAAGATATATCTTGCATATCAATATACCAGAACAAGCATGCATACCGCTACAACACATACATCGGCGTTATCTCTCGTTAATTAAACAAACGATTCACGTCAAATTCTCTCACAATCGAAAGATATCGCAGGAACGTTAAAAGCGTTATTTAAGCTATTAATTACAGCCGGTTAAGTGGTAAATGCTTTCGTCAATATTCCAATCGGAATTAATCACGAAATGGATAATTAGGCAAATTTTTAATATTTCTCCTTTATGCATATGTAAAACGAGGTTTGGCGTTTGACATTTTGTTACAAGTACTATCAAGTTAACAAACCGTCGCATATAGATTTGTAATTTAGTTATGAAATTCATCGAATAAATATGCATAGAAATAAATATGGCTCGGCGCATAAATTTTATACATCGGGCTGTTAAAAACCCCTGGGATGATCAAAATCTGTTTTCTGCGCATCTACGATATCGAGGACAACGTGAGCGATCGATAATTAATAAGTCAATTGTCGGCACGAGTCGGTATTTCATATCTGAGGGCGAGCGCGCGTTACATTTTTCCGCATTCTCGTGAACGAAACTATCGAGGAAAAATGATACGGCGATTCCAGGAAAAATCGCAGCCCGCGGCGCGCGCCGCACCGCGCCGCGCTTGTCAATTTTGCACCTTTCAATTCGATTTGGAAAGTATCGCGGGGAAATAGTATCGAAATATCGTTTATACGTCTCTCTAAATCGGGCACTTCGTATCGAGCTTGTTGAGGTCGGTTGCATTCCTATCGCGCTATGCAACGTAACATGAATTTGCAGGAATTCACGATATAATCACAAATTAATTACGACGGCTTTATTGAAGTTCGCGGCGATTTTTGAAAATTTCCGGAAATTACGGAAGGTCGATCTGAAATTGGAATTCGCGATGCGCATGCTGCCCGCTGCAAATTTGTGTAAGTAATGTAGTTCATTTAACGTAAAGTGCAAATCCATCTGAAAAAGAGGCCCGCTCGCGAAACATCGTTCTCTACCAAATTTGTTGCATAACGTTAATAATTAAAAAAGCAAGGAAATTGAAAACAAACTGATTGATTTATTGCTAAATAAGAAACCTATTTAAGACAAGAGGAAAATAAAATGAGATAAATATTACACGAATGAGTTGTATTAACATAATACACACTCACACATCCACGTATTCGTTTATTTTTATTTATTTATTTATTTATTAATGTTATATCTATAAACAGCCAGTTTATAAAATAAAACACTAGGTGCATTATTTCAGATCTTAAAAATACCTTTACGAGATACGCAGCTATCATCGCGAGGACAAGTTTTCCCCAAGGACAGTTTCTACGTCTGTCAAGATGCAACAAAAAGTGAGGACGATCGAGGGCTGCTGTAGCAAGCTGTTTTCTCAGCCGATGGCGGACAGATGACGGCAGAGCGGAGGAATTTAACAAATGGTCATTCGGTCGTTGCCACGAAACGCACCTACTTGAGATGCGGAGGATCTATGACTGCCATTTCTCACCGGCGATTTGCGGCCGGAGCAATACCCTAAGCGGACCGAACATAAGAACTGTTGAGACACCCGAGAAGGACTTCCCTAGCAGGTTGATTACCGTCACGTGGTTTCCAGGGTCTTACCAAAATACTATGGCGAAACATAAGAAAGGACACATAACGAAGAACCTCCTCGCCCTGAGGAAATCGTAGATCATTGTATATATATTATATTATTAGGTGTTGGAATTAATTCGTAGCGTTTTACAAGTGATGAGAAGTACTTTCATTAATGTATTTTTTAATGCTCATGTGAAATAAATAACATTCTTTCATTAAAAAACGCTACGAATTAATTCCAACACCTAATATATTATACAATAAATGATAAACTGATCTTGTAATATAAATGATTAGTATATTTAAACATTATATATATATATATGTTTGTAACAGATGTTCTGAATAGCTGAATGAATACCTATAACGTTACAGAAATCATAGTTCATTATATACTATGTACTAAAAAATAAACACTATTGATCTTATAATCAATCATTATTATATTTAGATTTTATTTATTCACATATATCTTTACGACAAATGTTCTATATAATAACTAAAAATGAATATAATATTACGTGCTGATTAAACGTTATATTTTTAATTACAAATAAGACTATGCAATGATTTCTTAATTTTCATGATTGTCTCTTGAAACGACATTATCGAAATTAACAAGCAATTCTGTTAGATTTCTTTACTTATTCCAGCGTCTCTCCTTTCTTTTGTTATGTATACCGAATAAAGTAGGAGTGATGTTGCTAGCGAAACGATGAGTTTAGCATGGAAGTGGATTTATAGACACTTGGTTATGTAGCGCAAGCTGTCAAACGATCATCCCCCGACAGTTTGGGGGTTTACTGGGACATCGGGCGTAAACTGCCCTCGGGGACCTTGTTAGTTCAATTCGCCCTGAACGTCCCTCTCTTCCTCCCGCCACCGAAAAAATTCCACGGTCCCTTCCATCACTACCCTCCCGTCTTTCCGCTGCGCCACCACCTGACCGCGCAGACGAGAACTGTGCGTTTACGTTACCGCTTATTATGTTGTTCCGGAAAAGAGGATTATTGCGATATGCCTGCCGTCGAAAAACAGCGCAAAACGCTTCCGGCTATTGCGAGCTCGCGTTTAAATCGTTGAACCTTTGTGTATACAACGTATGGAGTTTATTGTTTAACGTTTCGCGAGCGTTGAAGAAGGTGCCGCGTTCCGCGCGCGCCTGTTAAAGTTTTCCAGCTACTTCCTTCGTAAAGCCACTAGAGAACATCACAAAGTGTGAACATCACAATCCTGATTTTGATGAAACTCTGTATATTTATAGCCTCGTTTATAGCTTACATAAATAGATGAATTTAGAAAATAGTAATGGTGGCAAATAAATTTTAAGGGTTTAAAGTATAAAGTAGCTTTTAACTTTTTCCATTATATTTCAAAAATAATTTAAGATATAAAAAAATAGTTGAAAATTATGAAAATTTCATAGTAAAATTAACTCTATTTATATATGTTAATAATATTTTTAAAAAATAATTTTTTTCAAAATTTATATTTTCAAAATTATTAACATAAATAAATAGAACTAATTTTATTATAAAACTTTTGTATTAGACATTTTTTTGATATCTCGAATACTTTATGAAATATAATAAAAAAAGCTGAAAACAATTTTATATAGGAATATAAATTCATTTCTTAAACCGTTTATATATTTTATATATATATATATATGCTGTTACTGCAATTTTTTTAATCTCTCTATATATATAAGCTATAAGTATCTACACAAATTTCATTAAATCAAAATTTAACATTTCGCGAGGTTCCCTTAGAGAAACAAATAAATATTTTATTGTATGTTTCTTGAACATATAAGAGCTAGTATTAAATGAATAGATATAATAAAGATTTTTTCTTATGATTACTTCATGTTGTAAGTACTTTACTATTTATTATAGTTATATGTTGTAAGTTACGATTATTACGATACTTATTCAAATTATAGAGATCTAGTCTCATAATAAATAAAAATTAGTTTTTGATTAATCTAGTTTCGGTTATCGAACACCATCGTAGAAATTATATACATATTCATTCAGCGATAAATATTTCCGACAAATAAAAAATGCCCGCTACTGCTGCGTATCTCATTTTTCGAAATATATTTGAGTTGGGATAAACAAATATTTATTTACTGCGACTAAATTTTCGAATAGATTCACATTCAGCCAAAGCATTTTCGCTTCGATGTATATTATAAACGAGTAAATATTGGCGCAGGGAATAAGCCCCGAAAAAAGCATAATCTCTGTAACGATAAAATTGAGGGAAAAATTTCCCAATTTTTCCGGTAAAATATAACCTCTGCGTAACTCCCTTTTATATGTCACACAGTCATACATAACACGAAGGGTAGGGGTAGCATTGCCCCATCAGCGAATTCGCGTAAACTCGCCTCTGTAAATAAAGATATTTATTCGGATTTATTAAGAAATATTTAATGACGCTTGTACTTGTTTTCATGAATTTTTTATTAATGTACGTCGTTTACTATAAAATTTACTTAAATCAAATGTTGTTTACAGTTGCATAATCTCGTATATTAATGAAAATAATTTTAATAAATATAATATGTAGATACGGTTTTAATATCTGCTTTCCTATAATTATTTAAATATTTGATTATTCTACTTATTTAGAATCGTATTTTATTATTGTATTTATTGTTATATTTTGCAAGAAATATAATGTATTAGGTGTTGGAATTAATTCGTAGCGTTTTTAATGAAAGAATGTTATTTATTTCACATGAGCATTAAAAAATACATTAATGAAAGTACTTCCCATCACTTGTAAAACGCTACGAATTAATTCCAACACCTAATATATTTTATAAGAAATATATAAATATTCTTGTCAATTACACGCGCTTGTATGCACACATCATTCATTATTTCGTGCAACAATAATGTAATTTCTAAAAAAACATTTTTATTTAGTATAGCCATTTAGGATAATTCCGGCAAATACACCGTGATGGGATTTACGCCGCAGAAGTCAGAAAAAATAGAAGAAGTAATTTTTTTGCTACTCTGTTACATACCTTTATATTAGTATTGTGTTATGATTTCAGTTTTTTATTGTTAATATTAATAAAATTATTGTGAGTTGAATCGATCTGTCACTATGTTAAGTAGTGCCATCATAAATTATAATCTACATAAAATGATTATTGTAGGACATGCAAAAGACTTAGTGATTATTTCGTCATACATGAGTGTAGAGAAATAGTAAAGCATGTTGTATAACAAAATACAAATATTTTCCTCTTGTCTTCTTTGTTTAGCTTATTGTCTTGTATATCCCTATTTGGGATATGCGGCATTTTTAGCGGGCGGGATTTATGCCCAAAGCATACAAAATGCGCAGAATGAATTCAGTGTACTAAATGCAATAAACGCATTACATGAAATATGTACCTCATGTTATAACACTTGTAATACATCTGGGAAGATTGTAATTATTATTTATTACTTCATATACATATTTATCATTCTTATTCATTAATAAAACTTTATAAATGCATTTTATAAGTTATTGTGTCATTTTATATTTCTTATTTATATGCATTATTTGTAAATTTTTCATGAGCCGTATATATTCCCCCTTCCTTCTATGAGTAGCCATATATCCCACCCCTATGGAATACACGGCAAAAATGCAAGGGTTTAAAAAAGTTTATTTTTTAATACGCGAAATATTTCGGATTTCTAATATTTTTTTCATAATAGTAGACAGTACAAAGTTTCTACTGATATAATTTATTTATTTTAAACATAATAAATAATACTTAATAAATTAAGTTTTTGACAGGTGTGGCGTATATACCGAAAAAAAAGTTCCCCTAAATAATATTTTATTACACCTATACAAATTACACGTTTAATAAAATTTATAAAAAACATAATAACCTGCATATATACCTCAAGTGTATAAAGAAGATCAAATCTATTTAGCTAATACGATTGGCGCGTTTGAAACATGCTCGATCAAAGTGAGTAGCAGCAACAGCAGAAATCAGCCTTTGAAAGCATTCACTGAATGTTCGGCAGGCGAGCGCGGGGTTTGGAAAACGGGAGAGGATAAAGAGAGTGACAATGAAGGGTGGTAGTAGCCGATCGAACGAAACCACTGGTCAGAGTATTGTCAAGGTATTGTCCTGCTCCGCTTCCGAAATAATCGTCAAGCCGACCTAATGGGGCATGAAGTCCCGATATCAAAATAACTCATCCGTGTCCGGCACGTGGTCAAACACGTCGGGCTTTCCTCTCCGCGTTTTTCCGCCACCAAAAAGCTCCGGGCATTAAAAATAGCAGCGTGAAAAACTCCTTTCTGTGTCTATTGTCCAACCGCCGAGATAGACCCTCCGCGGCAAAATCTTCAGTCCCGAAAAGATAGCACGCGAAATCAGACTGTCGCGGAGTTTTGACATTTTCAACTTCCGCGTGAAAACGTTTCATATTTTTTTATATCACTTTCGAACAGTTACGTGTCACAAATTAATATGAACAAAAAAACGTAAATTATTGTAACTAACAATAACATAGTTTTTCTTTTTTAAAAATACGTATGTATGTATGTACTTAAAAAAATAATTGCACATACAGTGATAAGATAAAAAAAAGTTATAAAAAGTTATATCTTTAATATTAACGATATTGTCATATTTCCATCTATATTGCTATATATTTCATCAAATCTGTCCCTATAAATTTATTTCCAAAAATATAGCTAATAGTTGCTAGCAAAATTACCTTCCTTAAATATGAATTTAGATAAAAGTATCTAATATTACATCTCTCTCATTTTCCAAAATAATCAATAGTATAACAAAATTAAATTGTACTTTCGAATGCCTGTACAAGCAACCTTTCCTAGAAAGATGTTATATATAAACTGTTGAAAATACAGCCGCATACTAACAGTTTCTTCGATTTCCCGGAATACTCGGCAGAAACGTTAAAAAATTGATCGTACCATACACGCTCAAGACCATACACATCTTTAACGAATGCAGGGTGTATAGGCCGAAAGTAGTTACGATGCATCATATACAAAGTTACGTTTCTAAAGTTGTGCTCGAGCAACTCCGCTAAATTGCTACAATGTGTCCTTCCGCGCGTACGTAGAACGCGTTTAGCGAGGCTTCGTCGTACTTTTCAACACACGATGCACAACTCGCATTACAATGCATCTAAATTATTGATTACGGAATAACCTAGAATGAGACATCTCTAAATTCGTAATCGCTCAGTATTCCAGTGTCGCCGTGCACCGGCATAAAAAAAAAGCTGTAATGCCGCGAGTATACCGTTCAAGCTTACCTACGTGCGTCGAGACGTTAAAAAAACCGACCATAGAATAATATCGAAAAATTACCCATTTATCCTCATATACAATAATTCACATAATTCGATTAATATATCAGAATTTCTCATATCAGAAGTCAACGTACTCAGTAAATGCCTTTATATCCGACACGCATGTTTAATGTGGATCAAGTAGGAAATATCATCTGTATATGTGTATGTTGTCGTAAGACGGATTGACATTACAAATTAATGAACGTTAAGTGTATTACGTTAAGTAGAATGCAACAGTTTAATCGAATCCAATTTCTACGTTTACATCCGCACGAGTGTCTTATATAAATTAGCGACGTAATTTTTTTTTCAATTTTGAACTTAATCAACGCAAAATTACACCTTTTAAAATACTCATTTATCTATTATTAACCTGTTCATTTATTTTCTTAATAGATCGCTCCGAAACATATGCGCGAAATATCGTGATTTATTTCGGTTATAAACGTGATGAATAATTAGACTACTGCACGCCCAACGATCGAACGAAACGTATAAGCGAAATGTGGCAGCGGCACACAGGCCGTGCGAAAATTTGACTTCAAATATAATTGCAGCGTTGCGAGTTGCATGCAAAATCGAAGCCTGTTATCGGAAAGCCTTTCCTGAGCGGCGCGCGATCGATCGCGAGCGGCCTCGAAATCGCGCTTACGTAACGGGTATCGGAAAGTCGAAATTACCCTAAATAGCAACAGTGTTGGTGGCGCGTATCGGACGAGCAGAAAGTATCCACCACCGATGGCGGTGGGCACGACGAGAGAGAGGTAACGGGGACGCGCTCCAGGGGGTGGCTTCCACCCTCGCAAGCCGGCAACTCGAAAGTAGGAACCGCGACTACGGGTGAAGCTAAGTTTGTCCGTGTAATGGGGCATCGGCACGCGATTTCTCCGACCTTCCCCTCTGCGCCCCTACGCTGCACCCCTCGCGATTCTAACTTTCAACTTCGCTCACGACTTCCCCCGAGCCCCGCCGGCCCTCCCCCGTCGGTACACCTCATCCCTATACGTGGCAGGGTGTTGCGCTGTGACTTATCGACTCTAATTATTCGCCGGCAAGAAAGCGGGCAAGCCGACGATCAGACCTGCCACCCTCGTAAAGTAGCTTTTCTCCAACGCATCGCGCGCACCTTCCTACAGCCGTTACGTGCTATTTATTCGCGGCGCTGACTTGTGTGCGTGATTGTTGTATACTGGTTGTATACCGCCGCGAGCGGCTGCCGATCGTCCGAGTACGCCTCTCGGAATGATTAAAGTCGCTTCGTCGTCAGCTACTTTATCCATCTATCATTGTTTGCCGGAGGAAACGTTTTAACCCATTAACCTAACACCACGAGTAATTCAACGTTACAACATGCAGTTGTTATTAGATCAAGTATAATTTTTATTATAGAGATGATCGTCATGTATTTTTAATAAAGTTTGATATTTGCATATTTTTAAGAAAACGTAGCAACAAGTAATAATAAAACATAACGAAGTTACGAATATTTACTACGCTAATTCGTCCAATTCGGATACTGAATCGATAGTACTTTATTATTTCATTTCTGTCATATTACACGATTGTTTGCGGGATGTTAAAAGTAGCGAACACGATTTTTCCATAAACGATTTTGGAATCGCAAATGACCTGTTTCCGGAGTCTTATATTTAGCTCGCAACTTGATAGATGTTTACACGCTCAGCAAAGACTTAATTCGTTCTGAAAGTTTGCTGAGGGGTCTAATAGTATTTAGCTAAAAAAAACTGAAACGCCGATGGCGTGTTAAATTTCGGAGTCACGGAAAGAAATTCTAATTCTAGTCTGTACACATCTTGACCCGTTTCAAAGGCAATCTCTTAAATGGTATACCATACGAAGACCGGAGACACACAGATCAGTGAGAGAACTAGGTAAAATCGTTACGCTACAACCGGTTTACCAAGCAGGTTCAATTCAACACACCGACATGTGGAATTAATAATGTAAGCACTAAGCTATATCAGTGCTCAATCCTTGCAGGCGGTACCGACGTACAGTGCATATATAAGCACAGATACGAGCCTCTACCGTGAATCTACAAACAGATGTTGACGGAATATCGCCGATCAAATCAGAATCTCCAACGAAGAAGATGTGGCAATTTAAAGAAGCGTAAATCCTTAAATTATTAATTATTATGTTGATTAATTATTATATTAATTCTTATTTTAATATCGAAGGAGATTATAAATATATTAATGAAGTTGAAGATTTTATATTTGTAAGTTTTGGTTTGCACAAATTTAACTTATAAGATTTATCTTATTTCGGTAGCAAGATTCATTTATTATATGTTTAGGTAAATAACTTTGGGATTAATCTATATAGTTAAATGATAAAAATAACATCTTTGACAGTGATGGATAAAAAACAAATTAAGTAGGAAAAACTGAGTTCCAAATAAAATATGACACAACGAAAAATAGTCGCAACCTTAAATTCATGAATGTTATATTTACAGGACAGAGTCAAATAAATGAATGGATTGACTAGATTTTATAAAATGTATTCCCTCATTAAAAGTGCAGTTATTAAATAAATACTTGTGAAAAAAACCTGTGCAAAACGCTTCAAAAATAAATCGTGCGTTTCATCAAAATTTTATTCAGACATTTTATCCGACTCGTCCTTTCTATTTTTATGTTTATTAAAAGCATAATTATTCTTATTTTTTTATCCATCAATAATAATTTTGTATATATAATTATATATACAAAAAATATATATTCATAGAAAATTACAAAAATATGTTATACATATATTTCTTCAATCTCTATTCTGTAATCTATCCCTTTTATTAATCTTTAATTATTCAAAATAAATTCAAAGATAATTTCTACTTATCTTACAAAAATTCTACAAGAACAAATTCGTTATTCAGATATTACAATAAAATTTCTATCACGCAGAACTAAACAATATGCATGAATGCCGACGATCCAAAGATTTAAAGGAAATACAACCAAGCTTAGAATCATCATCTCTTTAAAGATAGTCAGCTTGCTTTGGTGTGATAATTTTTCAATTTAGCTTCATACGTTATTGAAGTTTGCGTTAATGGAAGCTCACCGACAACATCAGTGGTTCTTTTTAACGAGAAGTCTGAGTGGCCGTCACAAAACAATGCTAACTCAGTGTAAGCAACCCTCTAGTTCGTGTCTACCATGTTCCAATTCTATCCGGAAGTAAGAAGAGTGGAAACAGTAGAGGAAGCAACACACAACATATCGTGCTACCATGTTTTTTATATCAGCCAGACGATACTCGAGTCGCAGGATAAGAGAGGACATCAGTTCGTATTAATCGCCGGGGCAGGCACGCACACACACGAGGATCTCTTTGCGAAAGATCGTTACAAGTTTCTCTTCGGCTGTTGCTATCCTCCTGCTTACTCATGATCTCCTGTAACTTCATGACGTCCACGAGCCTCTACCGCAGTCAATTAATATCTTCTTTTTCTTCTGCGATTATTGCATTATACATCGTAATACTCATTCACTAGCAGATTGAAATGCTACATGTAATACTTAGTGATCAATCGTCCCAAATTAGAAGGGACAGTCTCAAATTTTAACTCTTTGTCCCATTTTACAACGCGTCCCAAATTAAGGACATAATTAATTATCCCTCTTTTAAGTGTAAAAATTTAAAATAATAAATAAAAATAATAAGTATGAAATATAATTTTCAACTAATATGCGAAGAATTTTACAATTTTTTTATTTAAAAAAAACCCAGATATTATTATTCATAAAATACATTCAGTAGAAAAATTTAATTTTAAAAAATAAAATGTGATTTCGTGACTTGACATAATTTTTGTCGTGATCTCATGTGATATTATCAATTCTTTAAAATATAATAATATGATATTGTTTCGTTAACAATTATTAAAAAACATTTATGTATTACAATTTAATTACGATACAATTAATATGAATTTTCTTAATGTTCTACTTTGCCTTCTATATGTTTTCTCACGTAAAAAGTTTCTCAAGTTTTTACAGTTCTACGACAACAAAGTTTTGTTGGCTTAATAATCATAATAATCAATGTTAAACATAAGTAATGATAATTCTTGATGAAGATAACGCAAGTACACTAAAAATTATTTTATCACAATATAAAACATATTATTCAAAATAAAAAAATACGTATATAGTTATATTACATTTTTTATAGTACTTGATTTATTATTACTTTTACATTATTAATATTTCCCATAATGCATGTATCTCCGACGAACTTTAATCTGATCAGAAAACAATAATATTCTGAAAAATACTATTAATGTCATCCTCTCTTCTTCTTCTCTCCCTCTCTCCCTCTCTTTCTTTCTCAAATTTTACAATAATTTTGATGTAGAATTTTCACAACACGATAGTTTACAAAGCGAACTGCATCAAAAAATCTACCAATGATCATCCAGACAGTTTACCACATTATGTCCAACGCAGACTCGTACTAGAGAGCGCATCACGATTGTTTGCAACTCGGCCGGCCTGTCGAGCTTACACTGTGTTTAATATATAACGATTGTATATATACACAGAATGGACGGAGAGTGGCGATATAGACGGAGATGAATGGGGTAAAGAGGCGGAGGGTTGACGTTGAATACGGCGAAGGAGGACGGGGGCGAGGTGGAAAGCTTACACGTACGAGAAAGGGAGAGGAGAAAGGTTACGGGGACGAGAGAGGGTGGTGCGGGTGGACGCGCGAGGGCGGGAACCGCCAGTCGTTTGTCGTCCGATAGATAAACAACGTCGTTATTGTAAATGCATTGGAACAACACGCTGCGGGGCTTCATTGGCGGCTTTTCTTCACGATGCGAAGCGGCGCGGCGCGGCGCACGCCCGTCGTCGTTGTTTATGAGATCGATAGTCCGATCGTTAGGAGATCGATTTTATCGTATCGCCTCTCGAGACAGGGAGAAACAATCATTGTAACGCATTGGCGTTATACTACAGTTCAGCGTTTATTCCTGTCTTTCTCTCTTTCTCTCTCTTTCTCTCCTCCACCTCTCTCTCTCTCTCTCTCTCTCTCTCTCTCTCTCTCTCTCTCTCTCTCTCTCTCTCTCTCTCCTTTATTTTCCTTTTTTCTTTTTCGGTATGCGAAGAATCGGCCGCTGTCCATCTCTCTCTCCGATCAGCTCCGGCGTCGCCCAACGTTCATGCGCTCGCGTTCACCCTTTCACCCTCACCCTTCCTCCCCCTTTCAACCCCATCCCTCCCTCTTTCGCGGGATGATGGACTTGCACGGCGGACGACGTAGAACAGAGAATAACAAGGCAGGTCACGCGATACAGGCGCGGATGCAACGAAATTACACACCGATCTCTCTGTCTCTGGGCGCAATCGTACGCCCGTATGAAATATTTGTTCCAATATAATGTAATACTGATTCGCGAACATTTCCCTGTTTTTTTTTTCCATTTACGCGGAGGAGATCATCCGCGAGATGAATACTAGGACATCGATCTGTAAATCGTGCTCGGAGATCACCGACTGAGAATCCAGCGAGCGTTCTCCGAGGATTTTCGTAACCTCGACGGTTGATTTCCGACGCGACAATCGGAATATAGGATGTTTCAGCGGGAGGAAAATTTTGAAACAGATACTTCGTAATTCGTCGTCCCGGCCGTAAGTCTCCCAGCGGGCTCGAGCGGGCTCGAGCGTAGCGAGCAAGCCGATATTTATCGGGGACGGGTACGCGATATGCGCGCCAACTTTCATTTGACTGTAATAACATGTCGCGTTCACGAGACGGAGTGTTTGCAAGGGGCTAATTCGAGATGCAAATTAATGCGCGTAATGGCGATAATACGGGCGGAGTTGCGCGCTTTTTCGCGACGGGCAGCTCCGATGAAATGTAACGCCGTCGATAGGAGGAAAATCTGATCCCGAGTTCTTGGCGTGCATTTGCCGGCCAAATACATTTGCATACCTATTGAGACTTTCGTATTGTTTGCGTGGATAATAATGGATCTTCGTTGTTGATTACACACTAATGATTCCTTTATTAAGCAGACAGCGGAGTTTTCGAAAACGATAAGGAAATTGTTGGGAAATACAGATTCCCAGGATAGCGGATAATCGCGTTATGAACTTGTTTGCGGGGAAAAATCTCTTAAAATAACGATAAGCAGCAAGGTCGAACGAGATATAATCAACGTCGACGTACAATTGGGACAACGCAATAATTTTCAATGGCAACGAAACGGCAAACCCATTGTGTCAATTGAATCATAGATGATACTGCTAAACGTACGTACAAACCGTAAATAACTTGTATAACTCTATTCCGTTATTGCCTTAAATTTCTCGCTTACTACCAAGAGTATTGTAACACAGAACCTTGAAATCTTATTTAAGCCGTTCTTTTTTTTTTTTTTTTTTTTTTAACGCAAGAAATCGCTCCGACTGAGCGATCGTTTCCTCGATTTCTTAACCGCATTTAAGCGCTGCTATGACGGACTGTACGGTGACCATGAGAGCTCGACGCCTGCTGTTTGTTCCTCGCTTTATCTCGAACGTAAACATCGCTTGAAATATATAGGAGGTTGTGTTAAGAGCGACGGAGATGCACGTACGAACGAATGCGTGCACCTCGTCACGGAGAGAAGGATGAGCGATGACGACGACGACGACGACGACGACGACGACGACGACGACGACGACGACGACGACGACGACGGCGACAGCCGGGGCACGCAAGGACCTAGCCGGAGGAAAAAGGAGAAACGAAAATAGAAGGACGGACACACACATGGTCGTGCAGGACGGACGGACATTGGATAAACAAGGGGCAATAGAGATAAACAGAGAATATTACGAGAAATATGCGCAAACACGAAACTCTCGTACCTCCTCTCGCGCTCGCCTCCTCCTTCTCTCTCTCTCTCTCTCTCTTTCTCTTTCTCCCATACTGTCCTCCTCTTTCCGCTCGCTTTCGTTTGTTTGGCCGCATGTTTGCCCCCGCCGCTCGTCCACGTCGCTCATTTGCAACCTACTTTTTTAAGCACCCACTTATCCCCTCGCGTCGCACTCCCCTTGCGAACGTCATCCCCATAGCTCGCTCGCTCACTGCTGCGCATTGCTGCTTAATTTATTCTCCGCCAATGTTTCGTTAAGGATTTTCTCGCTCAGAGAAACGCTCTCTTTTACAAGCCACACGTCCCGAGGATTGTTTGGCCCGGAAAGTTTTTAGAACACCGCGAGAAAATGGTCGAATATTTACATGAAGTTTGATTCTCCCAAATAATTTGACCTCTCTCTTTTATTTCAAATATATGTTCAAAAAAAATTCATCATTAAAACAAAGATCTTTTTTTAACGCGAGGAATTTCTATTCTTTCTATATAGATTTTCTTATTATTATCGTATCTTTTTTTAATTTAAAAAAAATTTATATACATAATCCTGAAAGAATTGACTACGATGCTGAATACATATAGAAAAATTATATATTAAATTAGAAAAAAATTAATTCTCAACATATACTGAAAATTATTGCGTTTCATAAAACTTAACGTGTTGTTCCTTAATATATTTCAAACGATATTTATCGTATAATACATTTCAATTACAAAACGTAGTACACATTTAAAAGAAGAATTACACGTGTAGTTTTTGTTGGCGCGTGACTCATCGTGAGAATAGACTTATTATCTACAGTTTTTCAAAGTTAAACTACCGTAATGCTTGCAACATTGAATTGCACGAAAAGTTGCAAATACAGCCTTAATTTGTTAAACATGAACACATAGTATAATTTTCAACGATACGGCAGCACAAAAGACTTCATGACGTTTAAGAAAATTGACTCTGTAATGTTAAACATAAGCGACGTTTTCTGTCGATGACGTACTTCGCAAATTTACATACGCAAACAAGTTACGCCAATATAAATAGGCAGAAGCACATAGCGAAGTCGCACTAACGAAACTTTTATGAGCGAGCTAATTGTCAGAACGGTTACACGTGACTACGACTCAATGAATTTGCAACAAAACATTATCATTGAATTATAGGCATCAAGTAACATCGATTGTGTATAGACATTTTCATATTAATTATTTTATACAAGATAAGTTTAGCATAACAAAAATTAGTGATGCATCAGTTCATTAGTTTTACAAAAAGAAATATCCTCTCTTGAAAACGATAAATTAATGCATTATACAGAACAATTGTTATATTAAAATATTGTTTTTTTTTTTTACAATTGTAATAGGTATCATTTTTCGAGACGTTTCATAAAATGATTATTAATTTCAACTTGTTTAATTCTTTTAATTAATAGCATTTCGTATCATGTTACTCATTATTGTAGGATTAAAATTTACATAGAATATTAAATTTTACTGCGTTTTACAATTTACTATTTTTATTTAATTTATCCTGATTCAAAAGTTATATTCATCCGATTATGTTATTAAATAAATTGCATGGTGCGAGGAGAAATTCATTTAACATCGGAGAAAATAAATATTAAAGCAGGATCATATTTCTTTTCGTAATGGAACAACATCGTTCTGATCAAATTCACATAATAATACTTCACTTCGCTACAAGTACTTCATAATATTGCGTGTACGGTTAAAGTAGTAGTAAAATTAGGTCAATAACGAGACGTAGAAAAACTGCTGCTGAACAGAAGATTAATATACGCACAATCTTTCTTCAATTAGTAAACGCTTACTCATCCGGCTTCGCAGCCAATACTGATTTTATTATAGCGCCGTTTATTCCAAAGAATTTAAAAGATACAAACTCCATTTGTCATAATGTCCGCGCTGCCGCTTATTTTTCTCAATTCTTTACGCCAGTTGATTGATCGATTAATCTTGCCTTGTCAATCTTTCGGTACGTAAGCCCTTGTGAAGTGATTATACAATCGCCAGATCAGTAACAACATAGCGGAAAGCCTATAATCAAGCGTCCACGCTCTTGCATAATTGATCAAAGAACCGATCAAAGATCGTTAAAACAATATGATGACAAATACATTGTCATACTAGAAATTATCTAATATCTTCGCCAACGTTTCTTTCGCTACTAACATGGCGATTTGTTATTTTGCAAATATACAACGTATATGAATTTAATAATGCATCAAGAGATTCGCTTATCTTTTAGATGAAATATTTATGGAACATTATTTATTAATAAGTCGAAAATAATTGTCCGAATGTATGTATCGTTCGTATCACGATTACGTTTCAAGCAATAATTTTTGTAATAATTTTTTATAATGTTTTAAGACGTTAGCATCACTATTGGATTGACAATCACTGTGATTTTTGTGATGTAATTTTCAGCTTTATGATTGAAGTCTAAAAAACCGAATCGGCATACAGTTTATAGAATTGAAAAATATATTGAAAATTTACATATAAATTTACAAAAGTGTCAAGTTTTACTTCGATCAGATATAAGATATTCTTTCTCTTATTTGTACTTATCGAATCAATTTTTCTACTTATTACTGTAACGATAAATTTTTCCGCGAGCGAATGCAATTCTATCTAATCATTACGACTTGAATTATCCCCACGGAGACATTCGTAATAACATCAGACAAAAAAATGTTACGGCGCGTATCAATCGCCGGACGCTCGATTATCCGAGCACAGCCGAAGGTATCCAAAAAATTCGCAGTGTCCATCCCGACTCTCTCGGACTACCGATATAGGGACGAGACACGAAAGGGAATGAATGCAGACGGGACAGGTAAGGTATTTGACGGTCTATGGTGCCTGGGGTACGTCGAGGGCAGACTATATAATTTCCCTTGAGGGAGATCGGGATGGACGATACGGGGGTGGGCCGGAGGGGCCAGCGAAAAAGAGGGACGGGGTGAGGGGGAAAGAGGGGGAGGGGACGAGGGAGAGATCGGCGTGTTTTCCAGGTGGGGAGGTGGTGCCGCACTCATCCGCGAGCCCATCAACGCAACCATCCTCCGACAATCGATTATTATCTTTCCAATTTGCATAGCAACCGAGCTCTTGTTCAAATCTGCACCCCCTGTTTCGACCCCTTTGGCAACCCCTTGCAAATCCTGCGCCGGCCGCCAGCGTGACTCCTCGTCAGGCACTCCGTATCGTTTCTGTTACGCTGTCGGCTTTTTTCCGTCCCGGGCATTCACGTTCAATCTCCTTGTCGAGGATGAGTCGGGGGATAACTTGAGGGTGCTCTCGAAATCGCGAAGCGGTGCTTCTCTTGCCCTGTTTCGCACGCTGGATGCTCATTTTTTTTTTCGGCGTAATCCCGAATTTTAATCTAACGTCTTGTTACGAGCGAAGATTTTTCATTAAGGCACTGAGTGCATCTGTCAGACGAAATATTCGGAACAATAAGGTGGTGTGACATCAGCATACATATATAAGTACATCTAAATGATTACGTCGTAAATGAAGAGAAATGATTTAACATACCAACCTCTCGTGCACAAATGTTTAAATAAAATTGTTTAATAAAACAAAACAGATTTTATCTAGGACGTAAATAAATTTACTCTACATCATATAATATGACATTTTATATATCAAACTTTCTTTTAAAATTTGCATTATTGATCCTTGAGCTCGTGCATTGTGACACATGGCATTTCTTCCCCCTAATTTCTTATTCCTTCATTGTCAGTTAAATCTTTCTGTTATTTAATGCCATGCAATTATGGTGATTTAGATATTCACGTCGTTACTCATATACGACCGTACTTTTCTTAAATTTTCATGAATTCATAACATGTGTCTTACGACGACGACGTGTACCAGTATAACGGATATTTACTTTATGACATTTATTCGATTGCGCTTCAACCGCATCGCATTATATTTTAAAAGCATTATAATACATTATTGATTAATTATATTCATTTATCTATTTTTATAAAGCTGCAATAAATAACAGGATAAATTATGAAAAATGAAAGAAGATTTGAAAAGGATAAGATTTTGGAAACCTAACACAAATATTCTATATAAGATTAAAAAAAAAATAGAAAATACACATTTCTCAAAGAAATCAAAACTTGTATTTTCCATTAGTTGTCTCGATAATCGACATATCAATTATATCAATTTACAACGCCCCTCCTGGATTCCATCAACGTTTATTCGACGTCCTCTATACCCAATGTTAAATTACATTTCCCGTTTATTACGGAATTTGCGGACTGTATCCCCACATTAAATAATACGATACCGAAAGCTGCCACGCAATTGAATATGAATCGACTGAATTCTGGCGCCTGGCTGTCGTTCGACTGGTCAAAAATACGCGTGGTCAGATACCAACTCTAATAGACTTTCCATGTCGGCGATAAGATTAAAAATGAAAACAACGCGTATTTCTGTCAGTCGGCCACCCGGTCGATTTCATTCGACAACCATGCGGATCACCGGTGACGCCGTCATTATTGACAGCTACCTGTATCATGAAATTCATTAAAGAACTGCTGATAATCGACTAAAACTCATCGATCGCTCAACATATGTGACAAATGAACGTCTTGTACGTAAGAATTTAATTTAATACGTTAAGATTAACTTATATGGAAATATTTTCTGCATGAAATAACATTTGCAGTTTCATTGCGATAATATTATATATATTGTATTTTATTATACTTTTCAGTATTCTTTATATTATAATATATTACGTTTTTATTTGTATTAATAAATTGTATTAAAAAATATAAAACACGAAACATCGCTTTCTTAACAATCCCATCGACTTTTCAACTGTCTTTCTCTCGACGGCTTGGAGAATGGACGAGGCACGTCGTCGGGTGGTCCAGAGGGTTGGAATCCCTCCTTTATAAAATCTTTGACGCGTCGCCAAGCGAAGCAGTGCCACGATAGTCATTAATAACTTTTAGGTGGCAGATTTTGCGCGTATTAATCCACCATATTATACCACGAGGCAATGCTGGGGCCATCCCCCTTTCGGTGCCATCGCTTGTTGGTTCCTGCTTTGCACCCCCTGCAGGGGACGGCAACCAAATAGCTGAGTCGACGTCTCCTTAATGAAAAATCCGAATCCGGAGCGCGCCTTTTCTTTCGCTCATCGCGGTCGACAAATTCTTGCTGATCCAAAAGCGAATCCCTTAATGATAATGACCAGCTGGATCGTATTAAAAAAAAAGTCAGAAATCTTATTCATGTACCTATACGTCACTCTTCTAAAACAACAAAATTCAAATTTCAAGTATAAAAAATAATGAAATAAAAATTTATATTCATAAAATATAAAAAATTATATTATTACTGTCTTTAGCAATTATTAAACAGACATGATTATTTCTGGATAATTTCGTTTTGGTACAAAATAGAATCAATTTCTATGTTAATAAAAGATTTTAAATTCTGACTTATTATAGTGTAATATCTAATATAAATTAAATTTATAACAACCAATAAAATTAAAGCAATTTTTTAAAAGCGAAGATGCGTTCGATTGAATAATAAAAACTAATTAGATATTAAATAAAAATCTAATTAATTTTTATTATTATACAATAAAATAATTTTATAAAATATTATGCCATTTGCATATAATAATTTTAAAAATATTAATATCAATTTAATAATTTTATATGATTTTATTTCCTAAATCGTTTAAAATTTTAATAAACCAGGGAAAAAAGCTAGTGTGACTTCTCGTACATTAATAAGCAATACTTCAAATCTTCCTTCCGTTGCAAGATCCGGAGTTCATCGACTCCGTCATATTCTCCCTTCATCGCGCTGACAATAAGACACCGGGTGACATCCATATTCACTACGAAGCTACGAAACCATCCCCGACTTTTCTCATTTATTTGCTGGGACGACCAAGCGCGACCATAATGTGTTCGCGTGGCAAATTAACAAACGCCCAAGGAATAAACTGACTCTGTTCCTCTCCGCCTCTTCCGGTACACACCGACACGTGCTTCCTTCCTCTCTCTCTCTCTCTCTCTCTCTCTCTCTCTTTCTCTCTCATACACATTCTTTCTCTTTCTCGCTCTTTTTCTTCTTATTGTCTCGAGAAGGTATATTGTCATTCTTGAAGGTATATTCTCTCTTTCTCTCTGAGCAAATTTCATGTACAATTAGAAGGCTTTTGTAGAAGCTAAACTGCTAATAGTCCCCGAAAAGGGGCTCGCACCCTTCCGCCACCCACGTCTCGCCTCTTCGCCACCGTGCACCTCATTTCGCGTGACAGTCGTTCTCCCCATCGCTATCCTTCTTCGCTGCGCCGCACTCTTCGCGCACGTATACCTCGGGTTCTTCAACCCTTCTGAGAACTCGCGTTAACCCATCCTCTCAGCTCATGTCATCTCGTAGAACGTACCCGCCAATTCACTTCTAAGAGACCCTCCCGGTCCTCCTACCGCCTGGATCGAGGTGAGAGAATTCAGCGATAACGGGAGCGGCGCGCAGCGGCGCCACGAGACTTATTGCGGATTATAAACTAGGATTGTTTTCATTAAACACGGCGTTACCCCTTGCGACAACCCTTTTTGGCCTGTACCTTATTGACTCTCAGCGAGAGAGAGCAGGAGTTAAAACATGTTTCTACCTTAGCGCTACATGGAATCACACGGAAAGAATGATTTTGCAGTATTTTTGAAGTATTTATAAATTCTGCTATATATAAATATAGGTTTGAAAACAATTTTCGACTATAAAATTATTATATATGTAGAACACTCAAGTATAATGAACAATGCTGCAAAAGGTTTTACAAAAAGTTGATATTTTAACAACCATAGCGTTCTACATAATTATTTTGAGTTTAGCTAAATTTTGAAATACTTCAACAAAACTATTATTTTCATACATATGTGTGAATATATCCCGCGAATCTTGTCGACTATTTAATCAAGTGCGCGATGCTGAGAATATTACGAATATCGTGTTTCGATTGACGAATTCTTAATGGAAATTAAATTGCAATATGTGTGTGTAATCGTGTGATTAGGTTAAACTGTTTATCTTTTCTGTAGGAAGTATAACTCTTTTTTTAAGAAAATGTAAGAAGTGATTATATAAGCATATCGTAAATGTGAGAATATGTGCATATCAGCGAATTTATGAACAGCGTTATAAATATATGCGTTAAGAATGTACATACTACATTGCTTTGTTACATATTTTCTACAGTATTTAACTTGCTATCCTCTTAAATTAATTTCATATTACGTAAGTGTCGTGACTGAAATTATAGAAGTTGCAATGCACTTGTTGACGGCCACTTAATCGAGTGTGACGCGTGGAAACCGCTTTGACAGCGTGATAAAGAGCATGCAGCGGTTGCACGTGGATTATGCTAATTGGAATCTAAGGTCTCACTACTTGCGTCGCGTAAATATCTCACTTGTAATTATGTATTTAGATGCTCTAACAGGAACTGGACTGAGAAGGTTATAATTTAGAAAGTTTAACTGCCTTGTATTACTAACGAATTACAATACCACCATTTTACTAAAAATATTCGTGTAAAACGCTTACCCATTCTTAAAGAGCGCTAATCCTTGTTATTTTCTTAAATTACTCTACGTAACGCATCTATCTTGCGCGAAAGTAAACTGTGAACACGGAAAATAAATTTATGAGAAAAAGGACGGCGCTAACGACGCTTTACCTTTCACGTAGAAGATCCTGGAAGGAAAAGTGGAAGACGACCTACGAAGAAAGGATTCTTTGTTATGTCTCCTTTTTTAATTCGGGGCGGTTTCCGGCACAGCGCAGATATACGGCCAACGACTTTTTTTTATCGCCGAGGGAGGCTATTATCGCACGTAACTCCTCTGTCTTACAAGTGTCGTGAAAAATCAAATATAGACAATAGTTACACGCAATATACTCCCTATAACTCGTCTCTTTTCCTCCAAAATAGCTAATTTTTTTAAAAAATTATAAAATTCTTCTTTCTTTTTATGTGTGCGTGTATATATACATATATATTTAAAAAATAACTACATTATAATCAATCTACGTGAAAATTATGAAATTCACTAACTTTAGATCAATTTTAATTAAACCAAAATAAATGTAAAATTAGAAAATTTTTTTCGAAAAATAATGCTTTGTATTGAATAATTACATTCAAATAATTTTCGTAGCCTTCAAACCAATTTTATTTACAATAAAAAGTAAAAACGAGCGAATATTCTACTTTGTTATTGTATAATGAATCAATCTAATAGGTATTTACTTCTTTTCTATGTTATGTAAATTATTCAAGTACGCAAATGTCTAAAGATAGAGATAGATGAGATATATTTCAGATGCAATTAATCAGGTGAGAATAATATCTTACAACTATAATACACGTGCCAATTAAGGCATACCAAGCGGAGTGTAGAACTCACATTCGCGTCGCTGGACGTGGCAAAGACGTAGTGAGCTAGAAGTAGGAGGTAAAGAGAGGACGTGACGATAACTGGGCTAATGTGCAATAATGAACACGGTTGCTTATCAAATGGCCCTGACGGTTCTCTTCCTGCTGCCTGTGTAACTTACGACCATGTCTTTCATGAACCGCGAAACGCGATTGTAATGCGAGTAATAATGCGCGGCAACATCCGACCACTCCGCGATGTTTCGCAATTCGCGTGAAACGAGAAAAGATGAGCAACGTTAAAGTTCATCCGCTAGTTGGGCATCTTCATAAACCCGATATTTACAACGAGATATTTACGACACACACTATGTTATATTAATTTATAAGAAAAACGAACAAGTATACCGATATCTCTTATTAATTCTAAAATTTTGCAATTATTATAAAAATAATTTAAATAATAGTCTTCATTTAAAATGTATACCGAAATAGTAAAGAGATAATAATGAGCATTTTAGTTAATTTAAGATACTGCGTTAAAATATAACGCAGTATCTTAAATTAAACAAAAATGCTTATTATTAATTATTTAAGCAATTAAATATATTTCGCGGCATTAAAATGTAACAACTGAATTTTCAGTACTCTGAAATATCTGTTACTATAAATACCTGGATTATTTTCGAAAATAATAAAATAAAAACAAAACTTGGATGAAATAAACATACTATAAGTCAGCTTTTCTCTCTACTATATTTCTTGCTCTCTGGTATATAAAATTTTTATTATTATTTTCAATTCTCATATATACAAATCAATAAGTAAAACTAAAATAAAAATGCTTTCACTAGAGATTAAAATAAAATATATTTTATAACTTTGAAGAAACTATTCTATTATGTAATATAACTTTTATTTCTTAATATCTTTTTTTATAAATAGATAGAAATACAAATAAACATATAGAGAATATTTCCTTTTTCATTAAGTTTCCTTAAGTAATGAGTATTATTACAGTCTTCTAAACACGTATACTTAATATATTTACATAATTTATTGTTAGTTTAAAAATTTAAGATAAAAACTATATGGAGAGAGAGAGAGAGAGAGAGAGAGAGAAAGAGAGCAACAAAACGATATATGTTTTATACAACTTGCCATTTAAAAAAATCTTTAGTCGAGTTACACGGTGCACAATTAACCACTCGCGTGATTAATAACTCAACGCGTGTTTTAATCTTATTTTTCATATTCTCAAGATGGAAAACAGAGATCTCTAAATAATCATAATTAACTTCTGCAAAGCAGACAATTGGAAAAGGTCAAATTCTCATTGGGACATTTTTCGAGATCGATCCACGAGATCGGCCACGTTGTGTGTTGTGTCTTAAAAAATACGCGTCACATCAATTATCCGCATGGCGGATGTATTTTCGCATATTGCGCACGTAAGAGTGTACACCTTGACATATAGTATGTACAGGGATATATAGTATGCATATGGAACTCCTCGTGCTAAGAATAGGCAACATACAGACGGTCGGATATAGCTAGGACTTTGCGCCTATAAGCGAGCAGGTCATTGGCATTAGGGGTTGGAAGGGTGTGCATTTGCGCGCATTCGTACGGGATTCATTCCTCAGTGCCGATCTGCTTTCGATCGAGCGACTACATCGTTCAGTGTCAAAGTTCAAACTTGGAGCAATTTAGGTTGCATTTTCCGCTATACGGATTCATTAGATTAATCGATGGATTTTAAGTTTTGCTCCGTATGGCCACAAAGAAAGAAAGAACGAGAGTGCGATAAATTAATTTAGAAGCAAATTAAATAGCAATCTAATTACTTCCTTTTTCCGATTGATTAATTTGCTGAATGTCGATCAAATCAGATAATGATGCAACATCACTTAATGTTTTTAAATAATTTGATATATAAGATAATGAAGCAATAAGAAAATTACCGTTTTCATTTTTTCATAATTTAGTTCTGTCCAGTGAAGTTTTCTGGCAATGTAAAAAGATTCTAACAGTTTTGTAAAAGATATAGGATACCTTCTCTTACTCTGCGTCATATACTCGATACGTCAACGTCGGTACTTCATATCTTTTTAATGACCAACCAGCCTATTATAGAATACAGTTAATATTCTATTTTCTAAGTTTTCAATCGCGAGGCATACGAGGCGTAGCTTATACCCGTCTACGTTGAAACAACCGCCCCCTCGATTAAAAACGAGCGGTGCACTTTCGCGAAGTGACGCCCGCTGACTTCGATCGGATCGCTGATTTCAATTTAATGGCCCGTCACTCCGGCTCTTTGGCCGTTAATTTTTCCGATATCGACGATCAGCGCGCGCGGTCCTGTTTGTTCTTTCTGTTTTCCGTACGCGTGCCCGCGTGCCCGCGCCGCGCCGCGCCGCGCCGCGCCGCACCGCGTCGCGACGCGTCGTGCGCCACGTCGAGCCGCGCCGCCATTCATGCATCCCCGCGAAACTTTCGTCTGTTTATATCCACATAAATTCTCACACCAGCCGCGCGATACTTCCCCTCCTCTGTCCGTTATATATCGACTCATCGATCCACTTTATCAGCCTCTTCCTAACCGCGATATTTCCCACGACCAATCACCTGGGAACTTTCGCTGCCAGGCTCCCGCACTTTTTTATTTCGCTACCGCATCACTTCCGCGGAATCAGAGAGAGAGAGAGAGAGAGAGAGAGAGAGAGAGAGAGAGAGAGAGAGAGAGAGAGAGAGAGAGAGAGAGAGAGAGAGAGAGAAAGAGCGAAATGCAGGCCACGCCATGGCGTTACACTATAATCAGTATGATACAATCGCATCGACTAACATCGGCATCGCCGTGCATAAGATAGCCGGTATTTATAGTCGCTTACGTCCTATGCGGACTTGGTTATTACCGGGATGAACTATTTATCTCTGTTGCGCAGATAGCTCATCTCAACAAATGCGATCGTTGTTTGTATAATCGAGAATATAATTTAACATTATTTTTATTAAATTATTCCGCACGGTAAGTAAATATTACATTCAACTATTTATAAACGTTGTTTAATCTTTGGAGGACGAGGATCTATTTTTAAAATCTCATCGTCTTTTTCTTGAGTATGATTTGTTATAATTCACTATTTCATTATACTTTTTGTCTCAAAATATGTTTCAGAGCCACTAAAGTGATTTTTCATGTTCCGTTGAAAACTTTATATATTAGGAATTTCTATTAGGCCCGTTAATGTGAATACACAAGAAATAGAAAATAAATATCTGAAACCTTAAACGTCAACCTGAATCTTAAGTGCTTAAATAATTCGGTGTGAATATACATATGTAGTCATTTAAACATTAGTTCAGTCAAGTTTGCGTTTCAAGATTGAAAAATCAATTCGGTGACCAGTTTAAACGATTACATATGTAGTATATAAATTTACATCGAATTATTTAAGCATCCAGCTCGACCGTTTAAGGCCATTTATTTCCTACTTGTATATACTTATAAGTGTATAATATGTTTATTACACGTGCGTTAAAATATTCGCCATATTTTTCTCTTGATAATGGATTGAACTGGACTCTAGATATATTAAAACCACATTTTTGAATATAATGATGTAATACAAAAAATGTCCCTTTTAAATTGCTTAATATAATATTTAAATTCAACATGTACATATTTATCATCTTTCAGTAAAAGAAGTATTTATCAATCATGTCGTGATGTTGCAGCAACAAGAAATCAATGTTCTCGTATAAATGCTATGACTGATGAAATCAGTCAGAATACATAACGGAACTAGCAACATGCCTAATACAGGAACCAAACGTACCGATGTAGGTTTATGATATCAAGCAATGCTGCGTTTATGATCGATACAAGTGGTCGTATCGTATCGGAGTCAGAATGGTTTAGAGAGCATGACTAAATACTGACGGACGTGAACTAATGTCACCTTTGTTTTGATCGCCTCTTTCAACATTGCAAGAACACACACACACACACTTACAATCTATGTTATTGCAATTAAAAATTTTACGATTTATTTTACGGATATAGATATCGGAGAAAATTTTTAATTTTGCCTTTTCAGACAATATATATTAAATTAAATCAAATATTTTCTTCAAATATTTACATGAAATAAATACTTATTTTTATTATGTGTTGAAAATTCAGTTAATTAATATGAATTTTGTTTTTTCCAATGTATTGATTCGATCACTTCGTAAAAAGTAAAAACCTTCAATAGCAGGTTATAAATTTAAAATATGTCTCTCTCTCTCTCTCTCTCTTTCGTTTTACGAAAAAAATGTATCATTTTTGATGTCACATAGAAAAGACAGTAACATTATTAACATTGCACTTCATTGAAAATAAAAAAAAAGTAATCGAGTCGCATATCGCGTTTCGATTTGAATTTTTCAGTACAGAGAAATTATCGACGGCTGGCCAAATATTAAAAGGCCCCCCATTATCGTAATGTATCGTTGGCGGTTAATATGTTACACATCAGACACACGCGTACACGTTACATAACTTGATGGCAAAACGCCAGTAATGCAAGGAATTCATCACCGGCACGATAGGTATGTAGAATACGATATTGCGGATTAAATACAGCTGCGATTTACAATAAAGCCAGCATGCACTCTCGTTGATACAATATTTTTATGCATTTACATTACGTAGAATATTACCGATAAACGATCGCATTACACCATTAAAAATGTGATATTTTTATAAAGTCATTTATATCATGCTCTCTCCCTCCCTCTCTCTCTCTCTCTCTCTCTCTCTCTCTCTCTCTCTCTCTCTCGCTCTCTCTGTCGTCTAATTCTAATTCTAATATCCTCAAGAATTATAATCTTTACAAGATCAAAATTGCGAATATTTTCAAAATTTGTGCACATTTTTTTAGAATCATCAGATATTTCAGTGGCTTCCAAGATCATCATCTTCAAAAGTTTAAATACCGAATACAACAGAATGTTTCAAGATTCAAAAAAATAACATTAAAAAGAAGCAGCTTACAGTCAAACAATTTGCATTCACAAATTGCAATAACTCCCTGCGTAACGTGCGCAAATTTACGAAACCGTTCGTTCGTTAGCGAGTTGCTAATTTCATCAGTTAACCCTGATTTTATCCAGTACCTAAAATCTAAATCCTGTTTAAGAAGCAACGTAATAACAGTAAAATCGGCGTATCGCGTCACTGATCACCGATGCCGAAGTAACGTTGGCTCACACGTGGGCGGGTGATCTTAACGTTAAATGCAAACGTGGAGATATCGGTGCTGAAAGGAAGAGCTCGGGACAGGCGAGGTGCGAGACCATAAAATACTGCTGTCGGCCGGCCGGCGCGTTATCGAGGCACGCAATGCTATGGATTACGAGAAAATACGCGAACGTGCGTCGACATGCACGCTTAGGAAAGGTGTACGCACTTCATCTATTTTCTCATCTCCCCCTTTCCGTCTTCTCTACTCTCTTCGCGAATTCCTTGTATTGCGTATTCGATGATCCCTGAAGACTCTTGCGGATTGAAAGCACAATATTTGCTGTCAAGAAATTTGCATGCCACTTTTTGCGCGAAATTAACGCCTACCGTACGATATAAACGTACGAAGTGCTTGAGAACCACACCGTTTCACACGCACGATAGTTGCAGAATGTTGTAATAAATGGAACAGACGCGGAAAACGCGTTAAATGAACGGAATGGTTACTTGAGAGTATTTGTGTTTCTTCAGAATGAACGAGGATTCAGATAAAGTTGCAAAACAAAACATTTTCGAAAAATTTTTTTTATGAATTAATAATAAATAATCTTAACTAATCTAGCATCTAATCTTAACTCTCTAGTAACTAATCTAGTAACTTTCGCGCGTAATACCTTTTTTTATAACTTTGACTATATTATACATTTTGCGAATCTTTTTATTATCGCGCCACCTCCGTTTATCTGTCCTTCTTGTTTCTTTAAGGTGCTATTAAATTTCTCGTTATGGACGCAGTTATGATAACTTATGCGCGACACGTTCCGCATGTAAATATTTTTAACGAGGGACAGTTATGCATTCCTTTTCTCATGTATACGTTTAATGTATTCAGATTGATTAAAATTTTAAACTGAATCATTACTCCAGCGATAAAAAGCTAATCGGCATGACGTAACAATTTTCGCGAAATAGATCTCTATGTAACGATAAGGATACAGAATAGAGAAATATCTATACACAAACTTGTAACAGATGTTGAACGCTGGTATAAGCCTAGTTTAAATACCGTTATCGGTTCGTACCATTGGGCATAACTGTTTTCCCCGCTGACATACCTCGTATCTTCCGTATTTAATTCCATTAGCTATCCAGCAAGCAAATGTACCTTAGTGTATGTAATGTTCCTAATATATGTACATTATTGGCAATTTGAAACGACTATATGCATACGCTATATCCTAAGAAGCCTGCTTACAAAGTAGATAAGGTAATGAAAAATAACAGCACTATCTAGCAAAATTACATTTAAGAATATAAGGAAACGTATACGAGGAAGCATGTCGTAGTACGGAAAAATTAGTTACGGAAATTCCAGGTAAATGTTATCAAATATTTTACTAAACGCTTTATCTGCATATATTCTAGCCAACAGGATATAAAACTGCAAATTACTAATCTAATAACGCATTCTATAAATAAATCATGTATGTAACAATTTAATAAATTAAATACGTAACTTCAACCAAAGTAAAATAATATTCTTCACGATGTTGCATAAGTTGTTTATCATGTCGCAATGATGTTGCATAAGTTGTTTATCAATTCTCGGTTATTTTAATTAGAAGATACGTTAATGTATGACTTAACCATTGAATTTACTTGTGTGTACTCTTAACAAATTTAGGATTTTAGGCTCTTTGTCCTTTTCCTTTGCGCGTCAGATAATGTAGTCAAATTTACTCTCGTTCCAATCGATATTAAGATTTGATTTATACAGATATAAAAAAAAATTTTTTGTCAAATACTTTACTATAAATTATGTTTAGAATTATTAGAAATAAAAAATCTCTTAAAATAGTAAAGTTTTAAATCATAAAATCTTTAGACATTAAGGAGTGAATTTGCATATATATATATATATATATAAAATAAAATATAAAGTTTCCTATCGTAATTTTACACATCAAACTGACATTAAGAAAAGTTAATACCTTTGTAAAACAGGATGGCAAGTAAAATATACATATATGTATACGCAAAGAAGACTTAATAGATACACAGCTTAGGAAATACGATTATCA